>NC_136498.1:117971701-118056701 GCF_053919585.1 Euprymna scolopes | reverse complement strand
TTTTTTTTTTTTTTGCTTTTACACCTATAAACACACAGGCGATGCCAGGCAACCCCGCTAGTCTAATATATAAAAGGCAAAATGTGGGTGTGTATGTGTTTGTATGCCTGCTAAAAACTTTCGACAGACGCGACAGTTCGTGACGAGGTCAGTATCATTTTAAAACTTCGTCTCTCGGACGACAAATATCGAAAAATTGCCCAAAAGCATTACTTCTTTCATCCTCAAGTTGGCCGTTTTTACAAGGAGGGGTTGCTTTTTTCGTCTACATTTTTGCAAGTTATCGTCCCCATTTCGATTGACTACCTTAATTTCAATGATCGCGACTTCCGGTTGCACGGTGGACGCATCAGCTAAGTTACATTTTTTTTCACCTACTTTTCCTCTTTCGCTTTTCAGGTTCGAGCCTGCCTACTACCACTCTTTTAACACCTCTCTCCACCCAAACTTAATCTGAAACCAGGAGTTTTTACTTGTCAACCTTTCTTGATGATATCGATTTAGAAAGCGGCGTCTCTCACAAAATTTGAGGGAACGACCAAACTTCCATAAAATACACCAGGAAGCACTTCTACTGACTATGTCAATAAAAGGTTTTTGTTTTTTTGGGCTTTTTTTACAGACTGTTATTCTTCTCTGTATAGTTGTTATTGTTTCATCACGTTTCGGCCGACTAATCCTCTGGCCTTCTTCAAGTAGTTAACCGCGACATGATAGGAATATTGAGCCTCTTGACTGTATCCTAAGTAATTACTGCCTTCCATAGTTGTTGCTGTCTTACCACATTTGGACCAACTCATCCTCTGGCCTGCTTTGGGTAGGCTTGAAACCGCTATCTTCAGACAATCTTCATCTGGAACCGTAGAGACTCAACGCCTCTAGCCACTGCGCTACGAAAACTTGGTGAAACAACAACAACAACAGCTATAAAAATGAGCATAATAGTTCGCAAAAAAAGAAAAATTCATAATAATTCCATAAAAATAATATATAGATAAAATATAAGTGTATTTATCCGGAGAAAGTTTCACAATAAAGACGAAACGTTGACGAACACATGACTTGGTTTACTCCTTTTTTTATTTCTCCATTTCATCGGAATACTATTTGCAATATTTACATATATATATATATATATATATATATATATATATATATATATATATATATATATATATATATATATATAGTAAGTTATAAAATATATATGGCGATTAAGCTAGACTGAATATTCCGCGTTTCATCCACTCTAGGACTCTTCTGAAGAAGATATATATATATGTGTGTGTGTGTGTGTGTGTGCGTGTGCGTGTGCGTGTGTGTGTGTGTGTGTGTGTGTGTGTGTGTGTGTGTGTGTGTGTGTGTAACTCTTGGTTCGTTCGTAATTAATAGTCTAAATAACCACTGGACGGATGGCTTCCACATTTGGGTATAATATGTTTACGGTACGCATGCGTGTTTCTATATATCTCTTTGTAATCATAACATTATACGTAATTTTCCTATAATAAATATTTGGTTTTCTTTGTACGGATGGGCCATTTTTTTTTTTTATTATTTGGGGACAATTATTTCACACCGCGTGACATCACTAAACGTAACTTTTATATACCAAATTGACTTTGTCGTTTAAAAATGGAATTATTTCTCTTTCGTTAATATATATATATTTAATATTTCGTGTTTTATATATATAAAGTACAATTGTTGAATGTAATTTTCTTGATTATATTTGTTTGGGAGAAGCACAATTAAAAAAAAAAAAGATTAAAACGGAACGAAATTTAAATTTCCATTCCATTTTTACTCTTTATGAATATTAAAAGAAAATTACTAAACATTTATTAATAATGCCTCACTTTTACAGACATCTGTTTTTAAATTTCTTAAATGACGACTTTTATCGACTTTTTTTTAATAGCATTTGCGGATGGGTATGCTGACATTTGTTTTAATTTCTTTTTAAATGACTCTTTAGTCTTTATCGACTTTCTTTTTTTTAATAATATTTGCGGATGGGTAAAAAACGAAAAAAAATAACTAAACCATTTACTGATAATTCTCACTTTTACAAATATTTTTAACAAATAAATTTTATCAAAGTCAAGATACCAAGAAATTGTCAGTAAATGGCTTAGTTATTTTTTTCATTTTTTACCCATCCGCAAATGCTATTAAAAAAAAAGTCGATAAAAGTCGTCATTTAAAAAGAAATTTAAAAACAAATGTCTGTAAAAGTGAGGTATTATTAATAAATGTTTAGTAATTTTTCTTTTAATATTCATAAAGAGTAAAACTTGTTTTTCAAAATAAATAATGTGACAAATAATCGTTTAGTTACTATGACAACGTCAGTAAATAAAAAAAAAGTGTTACGTGCGCTTGCGTCAGAAAGGGAGCGATGCGTGTTTTTTATGCTGGTCGCCATGGAACTCAACGCCCAAGGAGTACCAAATTCTGTTTTCCAAAAGAAACGTTTACAACCAATTTTCTTTTTTAAAAAAAGTGCAAGTTTTCCTGAAAAAAAAACTTTCACCTAACAATTTATGGCAAAAATAGCAACCCATGAAAATCTGGGATGCTTTTACACTTTATTGCCGAAATTGGAGACGCCATTTTTTTTTCACGCACTTGCTATCCAAATCTAGGGGAGACATCATTATATGGCCGAACGATTGCTTCCGGAAAGGGAAAGAATAAATTTATCAAAATTAACATTTATTACTGCCGGAAACATTAAATTAAACTAAAATTATCATTTATTACTTCCGGACTTGGTAAACCGATATTACTGGAGAAAATGAATCTTGACAATTTAAAAAAATGTTTAAAATTATTTATTTGTTCGAAAAAAAAAACAAAAAACAAAAAAAAACTATTTTATAAAAGTCCAATGTTGCTTTAAAAGTAAATAAAGAAAGTGAAAGAGAACATATATCCGTAATTGTTTAATTGGAAATGTTTCGATTTAATTGATGAGAACGAAAAAGTTTTCCATGGAACAATTTTTTTTTTTTTTTAATTAAAAACAGAAAATTGAAATGACATATTCATAATAGTTTAACCTGGGTGAGCTCCATTTGAAAATCAAAAGAAAACCAAAACATTTATTAGTTTGTTTTTTTTTGTTTGTTTGTTTGTTTGTTTGTTTGTTTGTTTGTTTATTTTTTCGTTTGCGTGTTTTTTTTTGGGGGGGGGGTCTTTTCGAACAAATAAATAATTTTATATATTTTTGGGAATTGTCAAGATTCATTTTCTCCAGTAATATCGGTTTACCAAGTTTCTGGAAGTAATAAATGATAATTTTAGTTTAAGGGAGTAATAAATGTTAATTTTGGTAAATTTATTTAGTTTAATTTATCGTTTCCGGAAGTAATAAATGTAAATTTTGATAAATTTATTCTCTCCCTTTCCGGAAGCAATCGTTCGGCCATATAATGATGTCTCCCCTAGATTTGGATAGCAAGTGCTTGAAAAAAATGACGTCTCTAATTTCGGCAATAAAATGTAGAAGCACCAAATCTGCTAGCTGAGTGACAAATCTGCTTAAAATATTGAAAAAAAGAAAGAAAGAAAAAAAGAATAGAAACTCTAGATGTATCAGAAATTTGGAGGAATTTTTGACACCCCTAACAGAAAACTGCGAATAAAATATAAAAAAAAACTCGTAATTTCTCTTTTTAAAGTGAATTGTTTATTTTCTATATGGAATATACTTTCAAAATAAACTATTAAAGTTGTTTAAAAAATAATAGAAATATTATTTTTTATTTTAAAAAAAACAGTGTTTACAAAATGTTTACAAAATGCCGGCGTGCCTTCATGCAGACATTTTTTTACGTAATAAAATCAATAGAATTTTACGAGTTAAATATTTTCAATTTTTAAACTTTAAAAATCTATAAAAAAAGTTTCTATTTGTTCAATTTTTACGATATTTTCAGGGTCAATGTGAAATTTTATGCTCTTTCCAATAACCCGAATATAATATTTTAGACAAACGTTTTTTTTTCAAATTCACACCCCCATTTTGAAATGTTTATTAAAATTTTAATAATTAATTTATGTGTCAAAGTTTTATATATCACAAATTGAAGATAAAAGATCAATAAAGAAAATATTCCACTTTAAAACAAAAAAAAAATAGTTTTTGGAAATTTACCTGTAAAGTTCAAAGTGTAAAACCTTTTTTTTAAAACATGTTGATTTTTTTTTAATAAAAGCTCATGTTATGCTTACATCGTCAAGTAAATACCAGACGCTGACGGCAAATTTTTCGATCTCATTGAATGTTTTCTTTTTTTAGATATTAAAAAAAATAGTTGATGAAGAATTATTAAAATATATCAATCAAAAACTTGTGTATTTCATTAAAAGAATTTTTTAAAAATCGATGAAGCGGATTTTTTGGTCTAGGGGAAAAGCTTATAAGTGAATGTGCGTTTCTTTTTTAACTACGGAGGATGAAAAATACTAATTTTGGTTAACACACGCAATAAAAAAAGAGGCATTATTTATGCTCTTGGATGAAACCATACTTCATAAATTTCATTTTAGCAGCAGCAGCTATTTAACGCTTCGCGCAAAACATGTTACAAAAATGCGATTTTCTAGGACCCTCGCGTTAAAAAATCCTTTTATTTAAAAAATACATGGAATTTAAAATATAAATATGGATAAATTCTTAACAATGAAGAATGGAACTACTCATTTAATAATATTTTTTAGGTAAGTGATTTTTGGGGCATATATGTACACATATTTATAAGCAAGTCAAAATATATTGATTTTCTTTATATTTTTTTAAAAGAAAACCGCTTTAAAGAAACAAATATTGCATAATTTGCTATTAAACCTGTTATTTTTTTTAATTTGGTCTTTGCTCCTTTAATTGAAAAAAATAGGGTTTGAATTATATTTTCAAGTAGAGCGTTGTTTAAATGTTGAAATACTAAGCAACATTTTATTTATTTTTTTGGCAGAATTAATTAATGATGGGAGTATTTTTTCCTTATATTTTCTTAACATCTATTGACAAAAAAAAATTTGTACATTCTCTTGAAAAAAAATCTAACTTTTCTCTACTTTCACCTAACTATTTACAGTGTTCATATAAAACATTCATCTTTTCTTTTTATAATAAAAATTCTGTTTTCAAAAAGAAATGTTTACTGCCAACTTTCTTTCAAAAAAATGTTTTCCTGAAAAAAAAACAAAAAAACTTTCACCTAACAATTTATGGTAAAAAATTCACCTTTTCTTGGGGGAAAAACACAACTTTTATTGATAAAAAAATTGCAAAAATAATGAAATAAATAAACAATACAAAATGCAATTTTTTTTATGAGGAATGTGTTCCATTTTAACAAACTGAGCCACAGCAACGCGTGGCCGTGTACGGCTAGTATGTATATATATATATATATATATATATATATATATATATATATATATATATAAGTGAACGTGTCTGTATGCGTGTCTGTGCGTGTGTGTTTGTGTCCATTTCCCTATGCAATAACTCTGTCAATTTTTAGTCTACAGACTCGAAATTTGATTTACAGGGTACTAAGATTTGGAAAAATGGATGGGATCGGTTTTGGACCAGAAATTTGGCGATTAAGGGGTCAAAATTCAACTATTGAACCTTTGAGAACTCTACCAACCTCCTCCGACAATTTTGGGTCTAAATACTTGAAATTTTAGATATAGGTTCCTTGGACATGGATCTAACTTAATAACTTTATTTGAGCCCAAAACAATAAATTTTAAGGAGCCATAATAGGGGTTAAAGTTTTAAAAAATTGACCTCTGCGGTCTCTTCCAAATTACTCAGACAATTTCTGGTTTAAATATTTGAAATTTTACATAAAGGCTATTCAGAGATAGGGCAAGCTTTTTCATCAGTTTGGGTCAAAAACTTTTAGTTACCAATATATAAATGTATGTATGTATGTATGTTTGCACGTCTGCCTTAAACTTTCAATAAAGGCGACGGATTTTACCAAGATCAGTATCGTTTTAAAGTTCGACCTTTCATACGAGAAATATCGAAAAATTGACTAAAAACATTAATGTCTTCACCTTCAACTAGGCACTTTTCTACAGGGGAGGTCACTTTTTTCGCCGATATTTTTGAAAGTTATCCTCTCCTTTATCTCCGCCCTAATTTTAAAAAAAAATGTCGCTTCCGGTTTGCTGGTGGTCGTAACAGCATAAACGTTAGGTTTTACCCCGTTTTTTTCCTCCTTTGCGGTACGGGTTCGAGCCTGCCTTCCTACTACCACTTTTTTTTTTACTCAACATACACATCCAAACACCCCGGGCAACGCCGGGCTGAAATGCTAATATATATATATATATATATATATATATATATTTCCTCCGCTTGGGTGAGGTGCTAGTCTAGCGGCACTGATGAGTTGTGATACAACGAAATAGTACTGTATGTCGATGAATAACATCGGAATAATCGCATCCCATGAGTTAATAGGCGAGAAGATATCGATGAAAACATAAAATGACGGACTTGTCCACCACCGTAAAAAAAAAATAAAAAAACATAAATAAAAGGACTAAATAGAGGAGTCGAAGCGCTTGCCATCAGTTTAGCCCCCCCCCCTACTTTATCCAAGCAGAGAAACCTTCGGTTACAGTTAGAACTATTTGGGGGAACACATTCTATTTAGGGTTTTTTTTTTTGGTTTTTTTCGTCATTATCCCTTTCGTATAAGTATTTCTACAGGAAAAAGAAACAAAACATCCAGACATATACCCTTGAAAAGTTTGTTTGATGAAAAGCGCTTCGGGTTCCATTACAATTCGTGATTTTTTTTAATCGACTTTTTAATCGACTTATTTATTTTATAACGTCCAAATACAGTTCATTTCGTCTTCATCATTTTAAAATGTTGCAATTTTAATAAACTTACACATATATATACATATATATATATGCGTGTGTGTGTGTGTATGCATATATATATAAAGCTGAATGTGTGTGCGTGTGCGTGTGCGTGTGTGTGTGTGTGTGTGTGTGTGTGTGTGTGTGTGTGTGTGTGTGTGTGTGGTCACGAATAGGCTCCTATATGGGTGACTATTTTAAAAAGCTGATTACATACAATGATAGAAGATGTATCGAGACACAGGAATGGATATGTTTGATCCTGCAGAACGGTGGTTCATTAATATATTAATATTGTGGGGTCTGCGTTCGCGCCTGGTCCACAAAGTATGGAAATAAAAAAATTGAAAATTAAAAAAAAAACGTTTACAAGTGTTTTTCATATAGATGTACATAAAAATACTTTGATAAGTATGTTTTAACTTAAATAGGGATAGTATAATAAAATTGTGGGGTCTGCGTTCGCGCCTGGCCTCCATAGAATGGAAATAGGCACAAACTTTAATAAAGACTTTTCATAGCTATCTGCGTAAGTATACTTTGATAATTATGTTTCAGTTTGAAGAAATATGGTATAATAAAATTATGGGGTGTTCGTTCGCGCCTGACCTCCATAGAATGGATATATGTCACAAAGTTTAACAAGGTTTTTTTAATATAGATCCACAGAATATTGTGATAAGTGTTTCAGTGTGAATCGGTATGGCATAATAAATTATGGGGCTTATCTATTTTATTTTTACTTTCATCATATTTTGCTTTGGTTTTGATACTCCCGAATTCGAAGCTATCTCTTTACAACCCTTCCTTTTCATAACCTATCATTTATAAATATAAAAGCGAAAATGTATGTATGTATGTATGTGTGTTCGCTTTTTCTGTGTGTCTACAAAAGGCTTTTTTCAGAGACGCGGTTGCTTGCTTCACACCTTTTTATAACTTTTTATATCATATATAAATCGTAATATCTCACAGTTAACAACGAAGCTCGCCTGTCTATTTAATTTGCTCGATTAAGGGAAGATAAATATTCAACATTTGTCGCTCGCCGCGTGTGGGTTAGTCTTTTTCCTATAACCTCTTGGGAGAAAAAAAAAGCGTTCAGCAGTAAATGAAATCCCGCAGTCAAACTTGACCTCATTAACTCATTAAAACGGGCACCTGCTAAATCCAAGTAATTAAATAAATTTAAACGTGTTTCCGTTAACATCTCGCGGTGGGGCAATGGTCGCACTTTTTTTTTTTTCACACTTTAATTTACAACTTTGCCTCAAGGGTTTGGGTTCGATCCTCATACTTACATTTTTTAACCCCCACCCCCACCCCCGGAGTTTCCACACACACACCTCCAAACACCCGGCCAACGCCAGGTACCACTCGCTAGTACTTTAATAAATCAGAGTCCATTTTCTGTAGGTTGTTTTGGAACCCAGTCAACGACGGTTACTTTTGCTAGTATATATATATATATATATATATATATATATATATATATATATATAGAGAGAGAGAGAGAGAGAGAGAGAGAGAGAGAGAGAGAGAGAAAGGGAGAGAGAGAGAGACAAAGAGTATCAATAGGATAAGCAAACGACAATGTAAAAATATATACTAATGTATAAAGATTTATTCATTTATTCAATAAGGATGATATATCAGTTAGGGATGTAACATAGTATTTCTAAGCCGAATGCTTCTCATCAGCGTCGCATCCCTATTATGTTACCTAACATCTCTTGTCTTCTGACGAGAATAATTCGGCTTCAAAATACTATGATATAAAGAGTATAGCTATCTTACACCCTAATTGATGCATCATCCTCATTGAATAAACGAATATGCATTGTGCATTGGTATATATTTTTATATTATCGTTTTCTTATTTTATTGACATTATTTAGGTATTAATGTGTTATGTATATTATATCCATATAATTATATTGTTTTATTCAAGTGTTTAAACCGTGTCTTTGCGATCATACATTGTTTGAACACTAGCGATATACTAATGATAATATTAGTCTTTTGGAAAATGTATAACAATTGTAATGAAAAAAACAACTGACGAAACGAGTCTTGCAATCAAATATTATTGAAAATAAAACATGGCTGATTTCGATTTTACGGAAGTAAAAAAAGATATCAGGTTTAGCGTGATGGTAGACCATTGCTTGCTTTTTCAAATTTCGGCTCTTCGTAAAGGCGAATATAGCTATGGTTAAATTCGACACACTGCTTTTAAAACTTGCTTCTCCTTCATCCAGATCAAAGTCACCCGAGTCTCTTAATAACCAGGCGTTTTATTTAAACTGGAAGCATCTCATTTGCATATGAGATGACAAGATCGCACGCATATAAAGAGAAAAAGGCGGCCATTTTTCTTTTTTCCTTCATTCTTTGTGTCTGCTTGGAACCCAAAAGACTGCACAAAAACATATTCGGACCAGTTTTTAAAACTTTTAATCACAGAAGATTAATTTATCCTGCCTTTGGTAACAATTTCAGCGATGTGATGCAGACTTATTGAAACAGATAATAGTGATAGAAGATGCGGATTACTAAGATCGATGTAATCGGGAAAAAAAAGGCGGAAATCGGAGGTGGACGTATGTGTTAGGTGATAGCCGGGCAACGCCGGGTAGAAGCATTTAATTGTCTGTTATCTATCTATCTATCTATTTATCTATCTAATTGTCTATCTATCTAGCGGAGTAAACAACAGGCTGAATCGTAGGAAACAATGTTGAGCGTGCATGCAAGCGCAGAAAGGGTCAACGGGTCATGTTGTGACAGGTATCAAACTGGATGGCCGGTGAATTGCACCGGAACTATGCGAGCGGCTGTGACGTGTCAGGTATTCCGGTTTGAATAAGTTTAGTTGAGTTGGATTTGAGATGCCGAACAAGCAAGATGAGTTAAGAAGGCCTCTTCAAGAGGAAGGTGACGGTCTCAAATGGAGACCCCTTCCCCCCACTTAAACCAAAGATCGTCGGTCACTCCATTTCTGCTGACGGAATGTCTGGGAGTGAATAATATATATATATATATATATATATATATATATATATATATATATATATATATATATACATACACACACATATATATGTGTGTGTGTGTGTGTGTGTATTATTCACTCTATGTGTACATATGTATATATATATATATTATTCAATATAGTTTGTTTGTATGTTTACAAACAGGCGGTTTGAGCACTGTAAAAGTGGTGAACGGATGTTTGTTTAAATAGATATTCGGACAGGTTATTTGCGGGCATCACTTCTGTGGTCGAGTGGGAAACTGCCGACTGTCAACACGACAGTTCTAAGTTCAATCCTTGGCTTGGGAGAGGTGCTAGTCTCTAGAGGCACTGATGGGTTGTGATACAACGAAACAGGACTGTATATATATATATATATATATATATATATATATATATATATATAGAGAGAGAGAGAGAGAGAGAGAGAGAGAGAGAGAGAGGTATGTATAACCACACATCGTCTTTGGTCCCTGTCTTGAAGCGTCTCTGTTACAGTAGGTTCCAGCCTTATCCTAAGGACGATTGATGAATCTCCCAGAAGCAGGAAGCAGCAGATAGGTATGTCGCCATGTGTATGCGTAATATATGTTCACACACACAAACACACACACACACACGCACGCACGCACCCATAACCACTAGACGAGTCACGGGCCGTTAAGTGAATACACATTAAGGGATCTGAGGGCAATAGTCCGTTAGATATACAGTTAGATAACACACGGTCAGGTAAGGATACATGAAAACGATTTAGTGAGTAAATATACAACATATGTACACAAGCACACCAAGAATAACGCACCCATTTGAGGGTTGGGACGAATGATCTCATAGCAAATATTTTTGACAATATACTAAGGCGTTGCCAAAAGATTATAGATGCCAAGGGACTCCCAACTAAATACTAACTTCACATTTAAATGTCAAAAATAAAAATGGGATTTCCGACCTTTTTTTTTTACTGGTACTGTAGAAACGAATAACTTGTACATCTGATTGAAGTCACGTGTTCATCTTTTTTTTGGGGGGGGGGGGAGTTTTTTTGCTTTTTTTTGTTTGTTGTTTTTTATTTTTTTATTTTTGTTTCCTGTTTTTTTTGTTTTTGTTTTTTTGTTATTTTGTTTTTTGTTTTTTTTTGTTTTTTTGTTTTTTTCTGTTTTTTTCTGGGTTTTTTTTTGTTTTTGTTTTGTTTTTTGTTTGTTTGTTTGTTTGTTTTGTTTTTGTAGTGTAAAACACCCTGAAATACGCCCTAATAAAAAGAAATTAAAAAAAAAACTTTAACTGAAAATAATATAACTCTGACAAAACAGAACTTTTAAATTTTCTTTTCTAATTTACTTACAAACTCAAAATATCTGTAAATTTATAAATATACTAGCAGGCCGACCGACGTTGCCCGGTTGTATAATACGCTTAAATATGATATTATAATTTATGCAGATTCCGCATTTGTTATTATAGAGCCAATTCTCTACTGGTTATCATATTGTACCCAATATGTAATAGTGATTTCAAAAGTTTTAACAAAATATGACTTAGGTGCTATCAGCTAGAATCGAAACCAAAATATTTAGCGCTCTAGAATAATTCGTTACCATCTGAACTAGGTCCATAAGCATATCAAATCTGTAAAATTAACGTTGTTAAACGTACAAATGTATATTTGTGCATGCATAGAAATGATACATTTAGTTGACTTACGCCTGACAAGTTCTAAGCTTTCAATTTTTACCCCTTACCAGCTATTTTACCAGCTAAAAACCAAATCGAATTTATTCCACAGAGTTGTATCCCCTTTCGAGTATGTAAACCAAATATTGAAAGAGTAGTTTGGTAGAGGCCGTTCCGCATACACACGGACAAGGTCACTTATATATAAAAAGATGAAGATAAATTGTTCATTAACCACCTTTTTGGTGAACCATGAAAGATAGAGAAAAATTGTTCGTTAACCATTTTTTTGGCGAATTCAGCTCTTGCTAAATGGTGACCCATCCTCAATCATTCCCAACAATCATTTTCATCCATGTTTTAACATTTATAGCATTTGCGTTTTCAGCGATGATCTTGATACATTAGAAAGACGCGACTATCTTCTACATACTATCGAAACCAGGATCCGCAGTATAAACTGGTTAACCTCCGACGCAAACACCCTAGTTTAATTGTAAAATTAACGTCCAGTTTTTTTTTTGTTTTTTTTTTAATTTTAATTAAATTAATTCGTAACTTTCGCTTCCCTTATTTTGTTCTTTAGTTCTCACATTCCATGAACGATGTTTCTCACGAAGGAAGGGGAAGAATTGTTGTTTTCTGAGTCAGAATATATAAATCTAACACTTATCGTTGGTTAATTATTTTATCTTTAATTAGTATTTTGTTTTAACTCCTTACATCAAATAACTTCATGCTGGAGCGATTTCCGTTAAAAGATTAACTTTATATGTAGTAAGCCGAAAGGGTCGTAAATGTTCTCGAAAACTTTGACGTAGCTTCTGTTACCGACAGGCGTCAAATTTGCAGTAATATACGAAATTTAAAAAAAAAAATACGCAATTCATGCATGAATAAACAACGAGCTGAGTTCACATATTCTATCTATTCTGTGTTATTTTGTTAATCCTTGTTCACACTACATGATGTCATCATTTTGTATTGTTTATCATTAAAATATGAATAACGGTTTGCAGTGTATGACGCCACGAAAATGATCACGTTGTTCAGCAAATCAGGCAAGAAGAGGGAGAATAGATTTATTTTTTCTAACATTGGGTCACGGCTTGTTTGACCGACAAACCGTCTCAAACCCTTGGAGTCTTATTCTGTATATAATATTTTGATTGCAGAAATTTCCCTCTGGACCAAATTACTGTAGATTTGCATTAACAGATGCCACATACAAATTAACTATGTCTAAACTACTACCCACCATCTTATGTAACTTTTGCACATCGTTACATACACATTCAATCGTAATATTAAAATGCTAGATTCTATTCGTTGAAAACCGCCATCACAATCGCAACATTATAAGAGGAAGGGTCCCTACTTTTCTCTATATATATTTAGTCCTACCACAGCTACCAGTTTTCACCAGGTACGATTCTACATTTTTCTACTACAGTGCGATTACACCCTTCGTAACTGCAAGATTACATACATAGACATAACATATTCCTTCTATTTCCACAGCAACATTATTAACTTCTCCCCGATAATGTTCCGGCTTTTACGATTGGCTGGAGCCGGACATTCTCATATTCCAGAATGAAATGAATTCCTACATTAACGGACACTTCTAACATTTTACAAACATGGCGTCGCCCTCCACAGGAGACATTAATGTTAAAACAACTAACATTTACCGATTATTAATCATTCAGAAACAGACATTTACATATTGCTAACCTCATATAACGCCACATGCATTCACAGGTAAAAAAAAAAAAAAAAAAAAAACTTGCATAAATACGGTCGGATTTCCCTACATCGGTTATCTACACTTCTATCGTTATCCACAGGACACACTAGTTAGCGTTAAAAACAAAATCACAAAAACTATTAACCGCTCATAAACAGAAAGTTAAGTAGTGATAGCCTTATTTCATGGAACTAACGTGCGAAAGTAACATAATTCATATACACACACAGTCTTCTCCGTATATGCTTGCAACCATTAAGAAACAATTAAAATTGATTTGCTTACACAAAAGAAAGAATTCACGGCTTTAATATTCTTAGCAAATTAATAATAATAATCGCTCGCATCCATAAAGTCAGAAATTGTGCGTGAAGTCAGCACCAACCCGATTCGATGGTGTGACGATGGGACAGGATGACATCTTCACTCTGGTGGCATTCTGGTTGGAACCTTCTTTGTCTTCAGGCCCGCTTCGTTCTTTAATGCAGACATTTATGGCAGACACAAAAACACACAACACAACACAATCGTAATATATGAGAAATATAATTATTTTTTTATAAAATCTACACTATATATATGTGTGTGTGTGTGTGTGCGTGTGTGTGTGTGTGCGTGTGTGTGTGTATGTATATATTACGAGATTAATATACAATTTACAGATCATACAATTGATTTTCACCATTACTTTTTTAAAACTAACTAAACTAGTGTTGAAGAAGAGGGGATGCCCCCACCTCTCGTTTACAGAAATGGAAAATAACACGTGCTTACCCCATGCTGTTCGAACGAAAAAGAGAGCGAAAAAAGTAGGGAACTTTGGGATGCATTTCTGAGTATCCCTCCGCTTACGGCCAAATCACAGTCATGCAGGGGGGGGGGGTGCTAACAACTACCAAAACCGGGGCACTAAGATATAGTGCCACAATCCCAAATGAAGGTGAAACTCGAATGTTGGACTTCCGGTTTGTGAGCTTATGTGAACTGCAGAAATCGAGTACTGTAAAAAGAAGTGGCTATATAAATGGACATTTAATAAGGCCGTTCACGGGCACCGATCCCATGGGTCGGAAATTAGAACTGCCGGGTATCAACTATGTGGTTGTAGGTTCAATCCCTAGCTAGTCTAGCCGCATTGATGAGCTGTGATACAGCGAAACAGTACTGTATGTGGATGGATAATCGGATAATCATAATTATTGTGCTTCCGAAATTTTGAGATGAGGATTGATTATTCGTATCATTTGGATACTTCAAACTATTGTTCTCATCTTGAGTTTTATTTTCATACATTTTCGGTCGATGTAACCTTCGACCCTTTTCGGGTTATCTTGTCGAATTCGTGAATCTTTCTGCAGAACTCGGGGACCTGCAAGGAATTTCGAACGGAACCCTTTATTTAATACCCGGGGTAACATGCTCTGGTCCCGTTATGACGGGGTACAAATCTTATGTAATTTGTAATTGTATTTTGAGTGTCGCCCGCACTGAGTACTTAACCATAAACCGTCCAGGAGAGTGTAACTTAGAACTGAATTTTACATAGTATCTTATACACTACGCCATTGGTGCTTGTTACCTGTTATAAGATAATATAATACCCAGGTAACGCCAGGTTGTTCTGTTTTCATTGAATATGTCAGCTTTTGTTGTAAAACAAACCACAGGTAATTTTTTTAATGTAAGAATTATTTGTTGGAAAAAGTAAATCAACCATATTTGATGATGACAGAAAGGAAATTGAAAAACAAAAACAAGAAAAACAAATAAAATGTTGCAGTCGCAAATGAAACTGCATTTTTTTTTCTATTTAAATGGAACATAAAATTCGTGAAATGCAATAACCATAAAAATAACTATTTCGTTGTCGAAAGTCTAAACATTCTTTAACTATTTTTTTTTCGTAACAAATTTTTAACTTTACAAAATTATGACACCTACAATAACTATACATGGTAGTCCTATTTATTTCTAATCAGCAGTTTAGGCCGACTTTGCTCGGGCCCTATGTACTGTTCATAACTTTATGTGCATATATGTATATATTAAAAAGTTTGACTTATGCTCATGTAACTTACATCTAAAAATTTCAAGTGCTTAAACCCAAAATTTGCGGAAGAGTTTCGTACAGTCTGCAAAGCTCAACTCCTTCAACTATGACGTCTTGGCAGCCAAATTTTCGCCTAAAACTGATTAAAATCTTGCTGCATGTCTGAATACCCTTTATGTAAAATTTCAAATGTTTAGAACCTAAATTGGCTGAGTAGTTTGCTAGAGACCGTAAAAGTCAAATCTTTTGAACTTTGACCCCCTCGGCAGCCAAATTTTCAGCAAAAAAAAAAAAACGATTAAAAAGCTTGCCCTATGTCTGAATACACTTTATATAAAATTTCAAATATTTAGACTAAAACTTGGCTGAGAGGTCAAGTTTTTTTAACTTTGACCTCAATTTTGACCACTTAACATTTATTGTTTTAGGGTTTAATCAAATAAGAAAAGTTTGATCCATGTCCAAGTAACTTACATTTAAAATTTCAAGTGTTTTGACTCAAAACTGGTGGAGGAGTTTGGTAGAGTTCTCAAAGGTCAAATAGTTGAACTTTGACCCCTTGACTGCCAAATTTCTGGCCGAAACCGATTAAAAAGATTTTCCCAAATCTCAATACCCCTTATGTCAAATCTCGAGTCTATAGACTGAAAATTGACAGAGTAATTTGGTAGGGAATGTTCACACACAGACAGACGCACAGACAATTTCACTTTTATAGATTTGTTATCTGAATTGTTTGGATTCTTTCGAACTACTATTCTCATTTTGCGTGACATTTTCACAACGTTTTGGCCAATGTAACCTCCGATCTTCCTTAGAGTGTGTATCTTGTTGAACTCGAGAATTTTTCTGTTAAACTTTGGGAATCTACACGAAATTTTGAATAGAACCGTTTATTTTATCAACTGGTGTAGCATGCTCTCGTTCGACAAGGTACACCTGAAGAAGGTCAGAGGTTATATTGACCGGTATGTTGTGTGATGAGATGAAAACAGTAGTCTGAAGAATCCAAATAATATGAACAATTAATCCTCATCTAAAAAAAATCAGAAACATAATATATACGGTGTCCAAAAAGTCACTGAACGGTTTTGAACTTAAATCGATTCTTTACTGTTGATGATATCTTTTTGTAATTTTAACATAATCTGATTAAGACATTGGAAACTTTTTTTTTAAAAATATTCAAATAATCTTTATTTATAAAAAAAAACAATGTCTTTTAAATGGTGTCCATTTTCAGCTTCGCATATTTGTGCTTTTACCAAAACATTATTCATGACAGATTGCAGAACCTCTGGTTGCGATTTAACTCCCTTATTTCGGTTTGAGAGCTACAAGACCTTGAAACGTCAAACACCAAACCTTGCAAAAATTAAAGGGAAACATCAGGAACGAAATAATGGAGTTAAATCGCAATCCAGAGATTCTGCAATCTGTCATGAATAATGTTTTGGAAAGAGCACAAATATGCGAAGCTGAAAATGGGCAAAATTTAAAGAACATTATTTTTCATAAATAAAGGTTCTTTGAATTTTGCATTTTTATAAATTTTCCATTTGTGTTTAAATTATAGAAAGATTTCACCAAAAATAAGGAATCTATTTAGGTTCCAACCCCTTCAGTGACTTTTTGGACAAACTGTATTATTTATACTCCTTTCTATATTTGGGTTTACATGTATAATGCCATTAAAATAATTTAGTCCACGAGATTTGAAATAAAGAAACAAGACCCAGAGAGAAAAATGAAACTAGCGGAGGATTCGAACTCCTGCCTCAGAAACAAGAAACGTCTGTAGCGGGTGTCACTTACGAGCCGAACGCTATGGAAATGGTGAATTTGCAGAAATAATTAATTTCTCGGGCTTGTGCTACATCTTGTTTATTACCAAACTAATTCAAACATATATTGAATGGTGTTACGCAACCACGAATATAATTTTTTTTAACGAGGTACATAGTATACACGTAGAATATCTTGTTTCGGAATTTATTTGTTTGATTTTCATAAAGTTTGACTCTTAAACCTTTGTTCTAAATGGACAGCCAAAACTTGTCTTCGTTCAGGCCTAAGGTATTTGGAGAACACGAAGCGATCTATTATTTGGAGATGTCTCTAACGGGGGGGGGGCGTGGTTTATTATCTTGACCAGGGAGACGAAACGTGAAATATACCAAGAATTTGTAGTGAATCGCTTGCAAAGTGCATTGCGACTCAAATAAAATTGATTTTAGAGAGTGTGTGTGCGAATTCTTCAGCAGATCCCCAATGAAAATATTCGCAATGGGAATAGCAAGGTGGAAAACGATGAAAAATGAACCAGCAGCGAATACTCGCGGCTTCAGATTTTGCATATTTTTGCTTTATAACATCATTGCTGGTTGGTGCTAGTGGTCAACTTCCCTTCTGCCTTGTCCAATCAGATGCCGTCTCTCATGGCGAGCTGAGCACATGACAGAATTTATATATATATATATATATATATATATATATATATATATATATATATATATATATATATATATATATATATATATATATATATATATAAAGTTAAACCCACGGTAACGCTCTCTCTCTCTCTCTTTCTAGGCCAGGGCGCGGTACTGGCACGCACCCCCAAACTACTCTCTTGCGGTGCAATAGAACCCGCTCGGGAGTTTGGGTGCTGCGTTCGACTAATCACGAGGAGACAAATTATGCAGCATGGCTACGGACACACACACATTAACACACACACATTAACACACACACATTAACACACATTAACACACACACATATGAACTTTTTTCTCTTTCAGTAGGTCTGTCTAATCTTTACAACGTCTCTACACAGGAACCCTTCCGACTACAAAGCCTTTCTCTATACAAGTCAAACCAACAAAGATAATCAATAAGGGCGTTATTAAATGTTGCTTCATAAGTTGTGATTACTAACGCAGGCTGTGGGTTTGGCGTGCAGTGTTCGAGTTGAATCATTTTAACAGTTGAATCATTTTAACTAATACATTTGAGAAAGGTATGACTATATCTCATAGGATTAGCAAATCTCTCGACGGAGGCAACCTTTCTAGGGCAATTGCTCCTGACATATCTAAGGCCTTTGATAGGGTATGGCATAAAGGTTTACTTCATAAGATCTCCAGCTATGGTATAGCTGGAAATGTCTTCTCGATTATTAAATCATTTCTTTCTGATAGGTTCATAAGAGTAGTAGTTGAGGGGCAAAAATCAGAAGCTCACAGTATTAATGCCGGTGTCCCTCAGGGGTCCATCATGGGCCCAACTCTTTTCCTGATCTACATTAATGATCTTCCAAATCACATCCTTGCATCATTTGTAGACATTTATGCTGACGACACTACCATTTATGGTAGCACATCTAAGACAGTAAACGACCAAGTTCTCTCCAATTCTCTCTCCTCTGATCTTGATCACGTAGTACAATGGGGAAAGGAGTGGCTGGTTACTTTTAATGCATCTAAAACCAAGCTTCTCTCTTTACATCATCAACATTCTGATCCACATCTGGCATCAATTGAAATGAATGGCTCTCGTCTTCAGGAGGCCTCAAGTTTTGACAAGCTTCTGGGCTTGACCATTACTCCTGATCTTAAATGGAACACCTACATCAAATCAGTTGCCAAGGCCGATGGAAAAATGGTGGGATCTTTCTATCGATCCGGTAAATATCTCACTGCTGATGCTATTCTGTATCTATATAAGAGCCAGGTACGTCCAAGGATGGAATACTGTTGCCACATCTGGGCAGGAGCTGCTAGAAAGGACTTGTCCTGCCTTGATAGAGTTCAAAATAGACTTCATAGCCTCGTAAGAGATGTCCTTTTCTCTTCCTTGCAACCTCTATCTCACAGAAGAGATGTTGCGAGTTTGTCTCTGATGTATCGTTATTTTCATGGAAAGTGTTCGACTGAGCTTCAATCTATGGTCCTCGCCAACCTTTCACAAGAAACACTCGTCTAGCTGAAAACACTATCAATAATTCCCCCCACTCTGTATCTGTGCCTAACCCTAAACGTAGATTCCATGAACAAAGCTTCTTTCTTAGAACTGCACGCCTGTGGAATTGTCTTCCGTTTTCCTGCTTTCCGGCTGACTACAATATGGTTGTCTTCAAGTCTAACGTAAATAAGTTCTTGATGAGCCGTTCCATATAAGTTATCAAATTTACCAAATTTTCATTACTAATGATTACTGTACACTCTTTAACCCTTATCCTTGAGTGGCCTCTTGGCCTTGATAATGTGGTGATGCCTATGTAAAAAAAAATTTTTTTTTAATCTCTCTCCATCTCCTGCTATGGGTGAAATAGTAGCTTTCACATGGCAACTAGTCTAGGGGAAAGGAAAGTATATTCCTAATCTCTATTTAATATTATTTCCATGGAGGGTGATCGACTGAGCTCCAATGTCTGCTTTCTGCTTGTAAGATATTCACAGCAAAACCTCGTCCTGTCATAAGCGGAGATTAATTATTACAAAATACAAGAAGACAAAGAACCTATGGCTACTGTCAAACAATGACTTCAATCATATACGATCTCTCTTATTCCCACAGAACTATCTAATTTTTTGTCCCCGTCCATCCACGCGGATTCACGTTTCTACTGCCAATCATTTTTACACTCATACGAAGGAGATCAGTAAAGGTGTTTAATGTTGGAATGAGGAATTTTTCTGCCTATTCTGCAGATTTTAGATAAATTTGTAGAGAATCAGACATGACCGAAACACACACACACACACACACACACACACACACACACACTCACACACATAAACACACACACACAAGCACACACAAACACACACGCGCGCACGCACACGCACACACACACACATAAACACACACATACAAACACACACACACACAAACATACACACTCATAAACACACACAAGCACACATACACACAAATACACACACAGACACACACACAAACACACACAAACACACACACAAACACACACACGCACGCACGCACGCACACACAAACACACAAACAAACACACACACACACACACAAATACACACACAAACACACACAAATACACACACAAGCATACACATACAATGTTAAGAAAGAATAAAAAAATTTCTTAGAGTCTAAACGAAGAATGCGTTGTTTTTTTCTGTGTGTGGACTTGTATGTGAGAGAGTTAGTGAGACTGTTACTATATGTAGTTGGGTTTTTTTGTTTGGGTTTTTACAACGGAGTCAGCACTTATCAAGGCGCAGAGGCAACTCAAGGAAAAGGGTTAATGAGTGTACGGTGTCAATGAGAAACGAAGGTGATCAGTAAAGTTGTTAAATTTTAGAATAAGAAATTTGATTATAATGACGCCGCTAACTCTTGAAGTTTTTACAGGGGAGACGAGGTCATAATCCTTATGCATACAGCGTCTCGTATTCCCAAATGTTAACCTTCTGTTACTGTAAAAGCGCAGCCAGGAAAGACCAAAGGTGATCCAAACTTAATGCTCATTGAACGGTTTTGTGACGTGACGTAAATATTTTGATTAATTTATGAATTTTTTTTATATAATTACTAGCGGAGGAGGAGGAGGCGCATCTCCCCATGTGTAAAATACGCTTAAATATGATATTTTAATTTGTCCAGATTTGTAAATATTATTATAGAATCGTGTTTACAAGTAAAGAAAACGTATTTAGGTGCCATCATTTAGAATCGAAATCGAAAGCACAACTGTAGCATTCAAAGCTGGTGACGTTACCACTGTACCAACGTGACACGCATATGAACTAATTAAAAATTAAAAATTAAAAATGAACAAAAATGAATGTACAAAATGTTTAACCATTTTTCCGATTTTGACCCATTTTGACCCCTTAAAAAATATTTTAACCCTTAAAAAATATTTTAACCCTTAAAAAATATTTTAACCCTTAAAAAATATTTTAACCGGCTAAAGACCAATTAAAGAACGATCAGTAAAAAAATCCAATCATTTGAGAACCTGTTCCGTCTGCCTGCTTCCCACCTGCCTACAACTTGAATGTCTTCAAGTCCAACATTAACAAATTCCTAATGAACCGCCCCCTTAAGTAAACACTTCACCAAATCTCCACACTAACGTACTGTACTTGCAATAACCCTTATCCCTGAGTGGCTTCCGGGCCTTGATAAGTGGTGACCACCATGTAAAAAAAAGAAAACCCTAGCGCCGCACTGCGACTTTTAGTTTCGGTGGAGATAAAGTTTGAAAATATGGAGACAGACAGGTAGACAGACATACAGACAAACAGACACACAAACAAACAGACAGATAGCCGTTTATATATTAGGTGTTGTCAAATTACTCAACCTGATAAATAATGCAATTTTTGGATTGCCTTAATTATAATTTTTCATGTTTTTTTTTTGTTTTCTGTTTTTTTTTTTGTTTTTTGGGTTTTTTTTTTTTTAAATGTTATAACCTTTTACCACATTCTGGTTGAAATTAAATCCAATCTTTCCCTCAAATTCAAAATCCAAGTTTTCCGCGTACTTATTGAGCCAATCTTACTCTATGGGTCTCTTTCAGCAAAACAACATCATCGTTTGGATGGATGTTACACACGTCTTTTGAGAAGAGAACTCAATCCCTCATGACAAAACCAACTCTAGAAATAATATATGAAGACTTACCGAGAGTATCAACCTCAGTTTGTGAGAGACGTATTCAGTTTGGTGAGCATTGTGCATATGCCACAGATGAACTTGTTTCATCATTTGTACTGTGAAAGCATCCATCATCTCACAATCGATCACGAAAGTTAACTTTTCCAGATAGGATACAACGAGATGGAAGGTCTTTTGGGTGCTATGACAGATAGGGAATATTGGAAGAGTGTAGTGAGTTCAATCTCGGCTGAAACCGCAAGATGATGATGATGATGATGATGTAATTGAATATTTATAGATGTATGAAGTAAAATGAAAAATGAACGAAATGGAATGTTACGAAAAGTTTCGTTTCATTTTCGTACAAAAAATGAAAATACACTAGTAAATATTTTGAACGAAACGGAACGAAACGAAACGAAATGCAACCCTGCAAAATTCCTCTATAATTAGTTAAACTTTAAGGCGTTATTGTGAAATGGCAGGCAAAATCGATTCGCAAGCAGTAAATAATTCCTCCATTAGCAGGCAAACTATTTACAACGAGGCAAATACCTGACTAACTATCTCTAGCTACCCTGCTGGCGCTTTAAATTAGGGAAAAACATTTCAGTCGATTTCTCCGAGGAGGTGTTAAAAAACACGAAGAGTACAACTGGCGATGCTCTTAATGTCGCTTTACTTCGGTTAGCTAACAACAACCGGTGTGTCAACTTATGCTGTATACTGGGCGTGACCAGTAGCTCCTAGTAGTAGTAGTAGTAGTAGTAGTAGTGAATTTAGCAAGAATTTTCATTTAATTGCTTCTCCACGGAAGAAGAGTTACACACAAGGTCGGATTTAATATTAGAAAAAATCAGCAGCCAAAAAAAAAAAAAACTGGTCACTCTAGATTGAGGCAAAATTTACAAAACTGTCTCAGTTTAGAAATCTTTCTCTTTTACCGACCATGGACAATAAAGATGAAGTGTAGTATCATTTGCAGATACTACACTTTGCGCCTAAATTGGATAGGAATATGTGGCGGCAACGGTAAAGATGTTTCACGGGTTTAATGGTTAAATATATTTCATTTACAAGCTCAAAGCTGATTTGGCGCAGGCACGCAGCTTAACTCCCGGCCCAATCGCTCCCTTAGTAAAAGTTTCGAACTTGGTATACCCCGTTTTGTAGTCCGAGTTATTAACCACTTAGCCACTTTCACGTGTCTTTCATGTTTAAGTTAGACCAACATATTGCAATATAATGGCTTAATAGATGTAGAACAGTTGAGGTAGCGGGGTCAGCCCACGGAGAAAGGCCAAGGAAAATATGAACAGAAATGACGAATATGGACTTAAGGGAAAGAGGGATGAATAAAGAATGGCCAAGAACACATTACCTGAAAGTACTCCTTTAAACTCCTCGGCCTAACGTTTACAGGGAATATGAACTGGAATAGATACATTGAGAGCATTGCCAAGGCTGCTGCAAAGAAGGTTGGCTCCCTCTACCGTACTAGAAAACTACTTACGCCTGAAAGTATCCTGTACCTCTATAAGGCCACCATTCGCCCATGTATGGAGTACTGTTGTCACATCTGGGCTGGTGCATCGGCTGCTTGTCTCTCCCTCCTGGACAGGGTTCAAAAGAGAGTCACCAACCTGATAGGTCCTGAACTGTCATCTAGGCTTCAGCCTCTATCCCATCGACGAGATGTTACATCCCTCTGTCTGTTCTACAAATACTTTAATGGTGAATGCTCTGAGCTCTGACGAACTCAAAACACTTGTACCTCCTCGACGTAACTATCCCGACAAGCCACTAAGTCTCACCTCTTTACAGTAGAGATCTCTAGCTGCAAGAAAGCCTTTTACTCCAATAGTTTCTTCCTCAGAACTGCAGGTCTTTGGAACTCCCTTCCAGGATTCTGCTTTCCCAACTGTACTGATATGCAGAAGTTCAAGTGTAATGTGAACAAACATCTTTCTACTCATCCCCCTTCACAATGTCCCTGCAAATTATGTCCCTGATAGTAGCCCCCTGCTTCAAAGTGACGCTGTGCCTTGCTTGGAGTGAAAATTGAATTAAAAATAAATAAATAAATAAATAAATAAAAAAGAGAGATCAGTTTGGAAACCAATTTATAAAAGCCGTCCAACACTTGTGAAACAGACGTTAAATCGATGATCATCATTTATTGAACATATGATGATGATGATGATTTTTGTTCACATTCGATATCTTTCTATTAGGAATTCTTTCTAAAAAGGATAGCAGGTACTTCCGAGCGGGACAACACGAAGGTTGTGAACGTCCCTTAGTGAAAGTGTTTCTATGGAACGAACGTGATTCGAACTTGATAAACCCAGGTTGTCAGCTCGCATCGTTAACCACATAGCCACCATCACCTTTGTGTTGCTGTTGTTCGGTGGCGCTGATCTCAAATGATCGGGATAGAACAAGAAGAAAAAACACACTCAAACGACAATATGAAAAGGTGAGTTGTTACATAGCGAATTCTTTTAATTAATTATCTACTAACAGAAGAACCCGGTTTTGCTCGGGCCCTATGTACTGTTCATAACTTTATATACATATGTATATATATATTAAAAAGTATAACTCATGTCCAGGTAACCTACATCTAAAATTTCAAGTGCTTAGACCCAAAATTGGCGGAGAAGTTTCGTACAGTCAACAAAGGTTAAATTTAGCTGCGAAAATTTAGCTGCGAAGAGGCCAAGGTTAAAAACCTTGGCCTCTTCGCAGCTAAATTTTCGCCTAAAACTGATTAAAAAATTGCTGCATATCTGATTACCCTTTATGTAAATGTAAAAGAGACAAAGGGCAAATCATTTTTACTTTGACCTCTTAGCAGCCAACTTGTGGGCCAAAAACCGATTAAAAAGCTTGCCCTATGTCTGAATACACTTTATGTAAAATTTCAAATGTTTAGGCGAAAAATTGGCTGACCCCAATTTTGACCCCTTAACATTTATTGTTTTGGGCTTAAATCAAATTAAAACGTTTGATCTATGTCTAAGTCACATACATCTACAATTTCAAGTATTTAGACTCAAAGTTGCTGGAGAAATTTGGTAGAGTTTTCAAAGGTCAAATCGTTGAACTTTGACCCCTTGACAGCCAAATTTCTGGCCGAAAACCGATCAAAACGATTTTCCCAAATCTCAATATGTCAAATCCTGAGTTTGTAGACTGAAAATTTACAGAGTAGTTTGGTAAGGAAATGTACACACACAGACACACACATAGACACACACACAGACACACACATAGACACACACATAGACACACACACACAGACACACACATAGACACACATACAGACACACACATAGACACACACAGACACACACATAGACACACACATAGACACACCCATAGACACACACACACAGACACACACATAGACACACACATAGACACACACACAGACACACCCATAGACACACACATAGACACACACATAGACACACACATAGACACACAGAGACTGAGTTTTTTTTATTTAAAAAAAAATATGTGCACGTGGGATGACATCTGTACTTTTATAATTTTTATAAAAATTATTGAAAATAAAAACAAAACGTGTTGAATTTCCATCCAAAAAAAATCTAAATTTTTTAAATTAATTCTTCTTAAAAGGTTAAAAAAAAAAAAAAAGAATTTGCCAAAACATTATTTTAAATTCTTCATTACTTGTTTTGTTTTATTACCGTGGAATTTTCACAGGTTCTGCTAGTCTATATATTAATACAGTAGTACCTTTAACGTACGGAGGTACGATAGGAGGTATTTAGTTCTCTCCTACTGAAAGAACCGTGACACCACACACACACACACACACACACACACACACATATATATATATATATATATATATATATATATATATATACATATACGGACTTGCTTATATATATATATATATATATATATATATATATATATATATATATATATATATATACGGACTTGCTTTTTGAGGAAATGGAATCATGTCATCTTTTCTAGGACGACAATTTTACCGTTCTATATTACATATACGTGAACTAGTGTGTACGTGAGTCCAGTAGAGAGTGTGTATTTGATAGATCTTAGTAGTTTTACGTTGTACAAAACTAGAAAAGAGAGAGAAAATTTACGCACAATTTGGGTGAACCGTTTTTATCGATTTGTTTTGTTTCTTTTTGTTTTTGCTTTGCTTTGCTTTTGTTTTTTCTTTGTTTTGTCTTGTTTTGTTTTTTGTTGTATTTTGTTTGTTTGCTTGTTTGTCTTTTTTTGTTGTTGTTTTATTTTATTTTATTTATTTATTTTTTTCGTTTGTATTCCCATCCGGAAGTAATTCTTTAGAATTCGTAATGCAATGATATATCGTCATTTCCGGTATTACCATTTTATTTTCTGGTGAAATTGACTTTTAATGGTTTCTTAAATTATTAAGTGTTTCATTACGCATACTGCGCATGCACAGTTTGTTTTTTTCGCGTATTACCTCCAACCAACCCATTCTTGCGGTTAACGATAAACTTAATAAAGGTCATATATATTTTTCATTCATATCAAATATTACCTTCCTTCTAGTGTTTGTGCACAGCCAGAATTACTTGATACTAAAGAAATCATCACCTCTACGTAAGTTCGGGGTTGCAAAGATACTCATTTGTACTCATACTATAACGTGAACATTCAGACATTCACTATTACTTTTTTAATTTCAATATTACAGAACTTATCATTAGTATTTATAGCAATGGGGTGTCTTCAATAAGTTTCCATACATTTTTATATATGCATTTAAAATGGTCGTAGACTCTTGAAAATTCATTATGTTATTGCTATACAGCTTATGAGATGACTGGCCAATTTTTATGATTGCAGGCTCAGATAAACAGCTACAGCAGGAATTGGAATACACCCTACTAAAGCCCGATTGTTACGGCTGGTGAATTTCAAAAATGCAATCTGGATTTGAGGAAACATTAGAAGTACGATATGCAATAAAAAGTCTGCTTTAAACTTGTAAAAATGCCATGAAAACGTATAGAATGTTTCAAACTGCTTCATTTTGAATGAATCGAGCATCAGTTTTTGAGTGGTATAAGAGATTCAATGAAAGCAGAGAGCCTGCGAGGGATGATGAGAGGTGTGGGAGGAGTAAGAAAGTCAGAACATTCAAGTTGATTGGCCAAATAAAGAATTTCATGAACAAGGACCGTCATGTGTTCATAGAGACCAGAAATGCACAGTTTGATGTCAGTGTGGGAACTGTAACACAATTATTCTCGAGGAACTGAAAATGTGGAAGATTTGTGGAAAGTTTTCCCTGGAGGTGCTCAGAGAAGATCAAACTATTTTACCAAGATGGCATCAAAACAGTTCCTCATCCTCCCTATTGTCCAGATCTGGCTCCCTGTGACTTTTGGTTATTTCCTAAGCTCAAGGAAAACCTTAGAGGCTGTTGTTATGAGACAACTGAGGAGATGAAAGAGGCTGTGATGTGGATCATTTACATACTAACATAAGAGGACTTCCATGGGACCTTCCAGAATTGTTGGAACAGCACAAGTGCATTGTACTCGGAGGAGATTACTTTGAAGGGGATTAGAGTTTCATGCGTGTACTATCAATAAAAGTACCCATACGATAAAAGTCTGGAAACTTATTGAAGGTACTTCGTAAGTAAAAAAAAAACCAAGTAAATGATTTATGTGGTCTTCAGGACTGGAAGCATAAAGTACTCGGGTTCTTCATTTTTTCAGAGGAAAAGCTAATATAATAGCAACGCATGGTAAATAAATAATAATAATAATAATAATAATAATAATAATAATAATAATAAAAATAATAATAATAATAATAATAATAATAATAATTAATTGGTTTATAACGTTTAACGACACATCAACCTTGGATAGTCATTTAATGTTGGGAACCATTTTTATAAATAAACTAGCTGAAGTACCTGGCGTTGCCAGGTTGTGTTTGATATATTCAAATATTCCCTCCTCATACATAATTATCTTATTGATTAAAAAAAACTAATTCTTCTTTTTCCACATCTCTAATGACGTAGAAGCAGTCCATCCATAGCCCTTGGAGGTGCATAGGCCATCTACAACTTTTGTAGATGTTTTTGTAACGAGGAGTTCTTTTTACAGGGTGAGGGTGCTGGCCCCACGCTCAACCTTCCCAGAAGGTACATACAGCGCCTAGCCTTCCCAAATGGTCACCCATCTGGTACTGGCCAGGCTCAACGTTAACTTCTGTGATCTGGTGAGAACCGGTGTGTCAACGTGATTGTGCCCTACGTAGAAGCAGTAGGTGTGTTTTATTTTATAGAGGTTTCGTCAATAGACCCAATTCTCTTTTCTAGTTTAATATTTTATTTTTTTAGTCTTTCTTTTTTTTTTAATATGATGTAAGAATTGCAATTATAATTTATATCATATGCATATGTGAAAACTGTTAAATTTCTTTTTGTTTTAACTAATTAATGTACAATATATATAAAGATGACATTAATAATCTATTCTGTTAATGAAATAAGTAAAATTTAGTTTCCAGCAATGCATATCTGAACACTGGTAAATATACCTTGAGCCTTAATTTTAAGTAAGCCTCTACATAAACAGCATTTTGGGTGTGACCTCTAACAGGTGGGTAAATGTAGTTTTTCAGGACTTCCAATGCGTGAGCAACCAACATACAACTGGCCATTAGAAAAGTAAGGTGTCTGAAGATTAAGTCCAACAAGTTTGAGGTTTTGTCTTTCACCTTTATTTATAGACATGGCAAAACTAATTTTTATTGGGAATTATAAATGTTTAAACAGAAATAGCATGTCAGAAAGAATAAGGAGAAATCCAGGAATCAAGACAGTTTCATCCCTAAAGTTTTCAATTATTATAATGGCTTCTAGAACATTAGTTCTCAGAGATTTTATTGCTAACCGTGTGCCGTTGCATAGTTCAGGTGGATCAAGATTTCTTAATACTATAACTGGAGCTCTTTCCTATAATATCAGGTTATGATATGGCATACCAGACGGTTAAGTGAATTCTACAAGAAATTTTACTGCCTGATCTTAATTAATAACACAATCAATGAATTGATAACTCTTGCAAAAAATTATAATTGATCAAATCAACAGCATTATTTCTAGGGGTCAAGATTGTTCTTTCACGAAGCCATCAAACATTACGGTAATTTGGAACAATATCTGGGAAATCCTTAGTCATCAGATCACCAATTGAATTGATCATCTGGCCACATAGTAATTTGTGCAGTTGAAGATCTATATTCAATGTTATTGAACCAGTGCCAATAAAAAGAGGTGATTTAAAAAAGAAATAATATTCTCCAAACTGAGAACCAAAACGTGGTTACCACGCAGTATTGCAGAAGTGCCGAGTTTTCATATCACATTTTAAATGGAAAGAAAAAATTCAAACGTTCAGTTCCCAAGGACAGCAGTATTTTGTTTGATAGACTATAACGTTTTGTTTGATCTATATCTCTTTTTACCATACTAAGGGTAACTTATAGTAATATCATAATAAAATATTGATAATGTAAAGTTCTGGTGTATGATAATATCGGGATACGATTTAAACAAGAATGGAATTATACTTACAATATTGTAATGACTTGGAACTTCTACAGCGTGGATGGATAAACATAAACTTTATAAAATGTATTGCTTTTCAGAAAATTAAAAATTTTATTGAATTTCGTTTAAAAATAATGGGCAAGACAAGTTCTGCTTATATTTAAATGATTGCTTTCGTGTCAACCTTTCATTGGTTGATACTAGTCTCGTGGCGGTTTTTGGATTGTAAATGTCGACCTTTCTAGGTTTTCGGGTATGCTGACAACGAATATCGCAGTTAAATTTGTGTCTGATAAGTCGTTTTTTTTTTGTTTTTTTACATAGGCATCACCACATTATCAAGGCCAAGAGGCCACTCAAGGATAAGGGTTAAAGAGTGTACAGTAGAAATTGGACAATATAGTAATCATTAGTAATGAAAATTTGGTAAATTTGATAACTTATATGGAACGGCTCATCAAGAACTTATTTACGTTAGACTTGAAGACAACCATATTGTAGTCAGCCGGAAAGCAGGAAAACGGAAGACAATTCCACAGGCGTGCAGTTCTAAGAAAGAAGCTTTGTTCATGGAATCTACGTTTAGGTTTAGGCACAGATAAAGAGTGGGGGGAATTATTGATACTGTTTTCAGCTAGACGAGTGTTTCTTATGAAAGTTTGGCGAGGGGGGACCATAGATTGAAGCTCAGTCGAACACTTTCCATGAAAATAACGATACATCAGAGACAAACTCGCAACATCTCTTCTGTGAGATAGAGGTTGCAAGGAAGAGAAAAGGACATTTCCTACGAGGCTACGAAGTCTATTTTGAACTCTATCAAGGCAGGACAAGTCCTTTCTAGCAGCTCCTGCCCAGATGTGGCAACAGTATTCCATCCTTGGACGTACCTGGCTCTTATATAGATAGAGAATAGCATCAGCAGTGAGATATCTACCGGATCGATAGAAAGATCCCACCATTTTTCCAGCGGCCTTGGCAACAGATTTGATGTACGTGTTCCATTTAAGATCAGGAGTAATGGTCAAGCCAAGAAGCTTGTCAAAACTTGAGGCCTCCTGAAGACGAGAGCCATTCATTTCAATTGATGCCAGATGTGGATCAGAATGTTGATGATGTAAAGAGAGAAGCTTGGTTTTAGATGCATTAAAAGTAACCAGCCACTCCTTTCCCCATTGTACTAAATGCTCAAGATCAGAGGAGAGAGAATTGGAGAGAACTTGGTCGTTTACTGCCTTAGATGTGCTACCATAGATGGTAGTGTCGTCAGCATAAATAAGTAAGGATGTAATTTGGAAGATCATTAATGTAGATCAGGAAAAGAGTTGGGCCCAGGATGGACCCCTGAGGGACACCGGCATTAATACTGTGAGCTTCTGATTTTTGCCCCTCAACTACTACTCTTATGAACCTATCAGAAAGAAATGATTTAATAATTGAGAAGACATTTCCAGCAATACCATAGCTAGAGATCGTTTACCAGATATTAAAACATATGATATACAACGTAAAATCTAATGCAATTCCCGGCTGACATTTTGTTTTTACAACCGAGTAGTTAGTAATGCGCATGCGTTTAAGTGAAGCAGACGACAAAGCAAATATTTTTTCACCCCTCCCCAGATGTAAAAAATAGTGTGTTTATTCCAAAAGCTGTTCTTAAAATAGAAGGCATAGGAGTGTTTATTTCGAAAGCCGTTTTTAACATGGGGAAGTTAGGGTGTTTATTCCGAAAGCCAATCTTAACATAGGGAGATTGAGGGTGTTTATTCCAAAAGCTGTTCTTAACATTGGGGAGGTTGTGCGTGTTTATTCCGAAAGTCGTTTTTAACATGGGGAGGGTGGGGTGTTTATTCTGAAAGCCATTTCGCATGCGCATTATTAATTCATCGGGTGTGAAAAAATGGCTGCCAGGGATTACACTAGCTTTTACGCTGGATAACAAATGTTTCATATCTGGTAAACTACTTATCTGCCCCAAATTTTACTGTAATATTCGTTGTCAGCGTAACCGAAAACCTTTAAAAGTCGACAATTCGAATGTGAACAGAGATTTGTACCTATTTACAATGCCTCCCCACGGGACAGAGTTAGACACCAGGGTCGTTTTTTAACGCGGAGAAAAGGCACAAAAATAAAAATTGTCTCAGTGGTGAAGAATTTCTCCTCCAATGAAAGAGAACGAGAAATGGGAATGCCGCATCTAAAGAACAGATACTACACTTTAATTGTAGTTTAGTCAGAGAGATCAATTATTTAAAAAGTGTCATTGAAATTAATACTTGTTTCCTCAAAATTTAATGATTATTTATATTTTACTAGCCTGGTTGCCGGCGTTGCCCGGCGTTGCCCGGGTGTTTGGAGGTGTGTGTTGAGCTAAAAAAAAAAGTGATAGTAAGGAGGTAGGTTCGAACCCGTACTACGAGGGAGGAAAAGAACGTGAAAAAAAAAGGTGACGTCTTTTCTGCTGCGCCCATCGTTAAACCGGAAGTGACGAATGTTTAAATTAAGGCTAGTTAGTCGAAAAGGGGGGGATTACTTTCGAAAATATCGGCGAAAAAAGCGACCCCTCCCTGTAGAAAAGTGCCAAGTTGAGGATGAAGGAATCAATTTTTCGATATTTGTCGTCCAAAGGGTCGTGCTTCAAAACGATACCGATCTCGTGAAAATCCGTCACCTCTGTCGAAAGTTTTAGGAAGACATACATGCATACATACATACATACATACATTTAAACAGAGAGGTGAGATTTATTTATATTTTATTAGTTACGAAAATTTCTATTTTGTATTAAAATAAACCTCTATTTTGTATTGCCATAAGTTCATTAAAAATATTTAAATTCAGTAAATGTGTAAGGAAAACTTTCTAATACACACAACACACACATTCGAAAACTTTAAAATTTTGGTTTGAAATTAATATTTATTTATCTAATCGAGGAATGAATAAAAAAAGATATATTGGGTTGTCTTCGTCTTATTTTTTTACAAAAAAAAGTAGAAATTATTTGTAGAAAAAGAGAGGAGTTATTTAAAGTAAAGGAAAAGTTATTTAGAGAAAAGAAAATTATCTAAAGGGAACAGAAGTAATTAATTTTAAAAAATAACATTATTAAAGTTAGATTAGACTATAAATATTTTCAATTTCAGAATCTCGAGCAATATTTACGAAGAAAGAATAAAATAAACGTAGGAACCTGATATTAGCTTAAGCTTTTCTATCAAAACTGTACTTAGAATTTGTCTCCTGTCATGGAAGATTTACTTAAGAAAAGTATGAATTTTTTTTTACATTGTATTTTGTCTTTGTTCGTGGGGGATTTCTCGCAAAAAATAATTGTCAAAAATATTTATCGTCTTAGAAAGATAATAAAAAAAATCTGTAAGAAATTACAAAGAAAAGTTTTATTTTCACAGCCTGTAAATAAATATTTTAATTCTGTTTGTCGTAAAATACGTTTAAGCATATTTAAAATCATGCAGATATTCGCATTTATTAATACAACATGATGGTAAAAGTTTTAAATTAAAGAATTGATGCCATCAGCTAGAATCGAAACCAAAACATTAAGCGTTCCAGCTGCGTTCTCTACCAAAACTGTTATCGCGAGAAACCTACCAAATTATAAATATTAACACACTTGAAAAAGTGAATTTTATGCGAGCATGCGCAGAAAGACGTAAAAACATGTCGGTCAGTTGAAAGAAACATTTCACATTTCAACTTGCTGATATAGTCTCAACTAGGGTTGGATCAAATACAATTTATTTGTATTTCAATTGTAAATACAATTTTAATGTAATTGTATTTGTATTTGTATTTTAACATCACAAGAAAAAGTAATTTGTATTTGTATTTGTATTATGGCATCCAGGAAAATAGTATTTTGTATTTGTATTTGAGAGAGAGAAAGAGAGAGAGAGAGAGAGAGAGAGAGAGAGAGAGAGAGAGAGAAGGAAACTTTTAGAGCTCTAATGATAATAAAATGCAATAAGGACATAATATAGAATGTAATGTAGATGTCAAATTTGGAAGGAAATATTTATTTTCTTTTTCTTCTTTTTTTTGCATATTTTCAGATTTCTTTATTACTTTGAAAAAAAAAGTACTTATATTTGTTTTTGTTTAAATCAGTTATTGTATTTTTATTTGTATTTTGAGATTGACGAATAAAAGTATTTGTATTTGTATTTTTAGACTTAGGAATAAAAGTATTTGTATTTGTATTTCTGGTAACCTAAACGAAAGTATTTATATTTCAATTGTTAAAAGTCAGTATTTGATCCAACCCTAGTCTCAACCCAAACAAATTTTACTCGTTATAAACCATCCTTTGTGTATAATTACTATTTTCTCTTAATTCCAGTGTTATGTGACAAGTAGTTTAAGAGTTTATCAGTTAAATATTTACACACACACATCTACTCTTTTATTTATATAGATTTAAATTTTATAAACAAATTGATTGAAGAACAGTCATTGTATCGGTAAATAAATGTTTATATGTTAGTGACCTATTTATCTTTTCTTTCTATAAAAGAAAATATTCGATAAGTTTTCGCATAAAGGTCTACTTTAAAGATCTCCAGCTGTAAAATACCCCGAAATGTCTTCTCAACCATCGAATCCTTTTCCTTTCCGATAGTAGTCGTCGATGGGCAGAAATCCGAAGCTTATGAAGTATCAACGCTGGCATGCCTCAAGTATCCATCCTGGGCTCAACTCTCTTCCTAATCTTCATCAATGATCTCTCAAGTCATATTCTAAGTTCATTCTTCGACATATATGCAAACGATGCTACAATCTATGGCAACACTTCAAAGGGCAGCAACGACCAAGATCTCTCTGCGTTTCTCTACTTCAAATTATTCTGCTCCAATGTGAGACCTCTTTTTAAAAAATCTTATAAAATTCACTTCTTTATCTCACCATCTCTCTTTGTGTGTTTCTTCTCTCTTGCCCTATCGCTCTTTTTCTCTCCCTCTCTCGCTCTCACTCTCTCTCTCTCTCTCTCTCTCTCTTAATTATTTACGTCATTCACCTCCTCCCTCTATTTCTCTTATCATTTGCATTCATGTCATCCACCCTACTCCTCGCCATCTAAAACCTCAATGTACATATAAAAAGTGCGCAGGGTGGCTAGCATACAAACAAGATCAAAGTTTTAGCAGTATACTATCATCCCAGGGATCGAGACAATTTCAAGAATCACGTGATCATGTATTGACCTCATCTACTAAGCACGGTTATCTTCTATCTCTCTGCGTTAGTGGACGACAGCATCTTTTTGTGACGTCAGCAACTCTGCGTTCACAAAAAAAAACAAAAAAAAACATGAGGTCAGAAAAAAGGTAAGGTGGAGGTTTCGTAAAGCCAGCGTACTAGGTGAAGTGAACTTTGGGCCAACAAAAATGCCTGAGCAGCCCTGTTAGCATTCCCCCCGTTAGGGGCGTCTCAGACGAGAGTAAAAATAAACCAGCCCCTTTCCAGAAAGAAGATAAAGATTGGGGAGGTCGACTTTCTAGGACAACAAAATCATATCTCAGCCCGGCAGTTACAAATTCTCAAGAAAATCAATAACTGATTGCCGGGAGCGTACCCTGAGTTATCCTAACCACCCCTAATTAAACTGGGGCAGGTATGTTTCTCGTATTTATTACCCTGGCTATGCTGGTTAAATCAGCCAGCATTTAGATATTTGTGAGTACTTTCTTTAAAATTAGTACAGTTTATAGAGAGCAACCTCTACTATAACCAATGAAAACAGAAAGAACGTTAAATCTCTTTTTAAAAAATCTCATAAAATTCCGATATTTTTCCTTGAAACTTCCTTTCGAAATAATTAGTAACTTTAAGACTAAATTAATTACATTCTGTAAAATGTACTGCTCGTGTCTTTTGGCTGAAAACAGTTACAAATCCATTGGCGCCTGTTCGGACGCCATCGAAAGACGTTAGTTACATAACGTCCAAAAAAGATTTATCCCCTAAATAAATATACCACTTCTTTCATTGAGTTCTTTTAGATTGCTAAAGGCATCTATTTTGCATAATCACGTCCATCGACTCGAAATCAGACAGTTCCAAGTTCACTCCCGCGCGCATGTCCGGTTTCCTTTCAGTGGGTGCATGCTAATCGTGGCCGTTTATTCCTTTGATTTCTCGGCACCGTCACCATACGCACACCGATAAAGCTCTTTAGTCTAATCATATTTCTATTATTATTATTATTATTATTATTATTATTATTATTATTCATTTGCTTGTTTATAAATGCGGTATAATTACCAACATTTTTATTTAACCCTTTGAACTGTCGCCCAATTAAGCAATAATTAGACAAAAAGACGATATGTCACAAAGCGTAGCTACGCATATGGCAGAAAGAACAGTAGCAGCTGTACGACAGCCAACTTATGAAGATTACTGAGCAGTGTGCGAGGTGACATCACAGCAAGGAAGAAGGAAAGAAAAGGATTATAAAAAAGGAAAACGAGAACAACAGGAATAGTTACACGCGTGGCCGGAGAGCGACAGGAAAATACATGTTCTAAACACTGCGGGACAAAGACAAAGTACCACATATTCGACATGGCAGAGTCTTGTTAAGCACATAGGAGTACGAGATGACTTTGAACATTTGAAATTGTCTGTTGTTTCAACTGAAAAAAAATGGGTCAAATTCTTTTCTTGTCTTTGTTTTATTGCGTACAACATGCGGCCCGAAGTGTTGATATGTAACGACTACATTGCAGTTAGGCAATTAGCAAAATTACCAATGAAACAGAAAGAACGTTAAATCTCTTTAAAAAAAAATCTCATAAAATTCCGATATTTGTCCTTGAAACTTCCTTTCGAAATAATTAGTAACTTAAAGATTCGATTAATTGCATTCTGTAAAATGTATTGCTCGTGTCTTTTGGCTGAAAACAGTTACAAATCCATTGTCGCCTGTTCGGACGCAACTTCCTACACGAAACAATAACTTTCAAGATTTCAACTTCTCCCTTTTTAGTAAATTAAGTATGGAATACAATAAGCGCAGTAATTCAACGTTCTTTTTTTATTATTTTAAAAACGTATCAATTTATATTTTGTATATTATACTGCACAATTACGTTAACATACCGGTTTTCGACACATCACCGAAGTTAAACATTGGTCGAATTCTTTTCTTGTCTTTATTTCATTGCGTACAGCATGCGAGTCCCCAGTACTGACATGTAACGACTACACTACAGATGACCAATTAGCAACAGTCTTTTCAGCGATGTTGTTACGGCCGATATATCAACCGTGCAGAGTTGGAAGGGTGAATATTTTGATAATAATGTATAACTTCATCGGTTTTATTGGTTGCATTTATCGAAGATTTTTTTTATAAAATACTAGCAGATATACCCGACGTTGCTCGGTATTAAACTTAGCAGTCAATTCCTTTAACAAATCGAAATAAAAAAAGAAACTGAGACATGTTCATGCGGAGAGTTGTTATTTTTTCTTAACAGTTCAAATCTGGTGAGTAAATAAAAATGCTCGAACTAAGATCGAAACCAAAAACCTAAAGACAGTGAGTCAAGCACAATAACCATCAGGCCAGCTTGACACGACTTTAAAAAATGATATCAAACCTACTTATTCTTAGCATAATGTGAATGATTCATGCATGCGCAATCGTGAAACAGTTAGGAAACATAAGAATCCGATGACTCCCACGTACCAATTTTTTCAATTTTAATCCCTTTGGGGCCCTTTTTTCACACGCCTGAATACCCGATATGCCAAGGAACATTTCAAATCTGTAGATAAAAAATTCGTTGAGTATATAGGTTGAGAAGTGTTCTCTCGCGCACGCACACACACACACACACACACATACATTCTCACTTCTATAGATATACTAGCAGGCCGCCCGGCGTTATCCAGTCGTAAAATACGCATAAATATTATATTTTATTTCATACAGAAACATGTGCATGCGAAAATTATGTTTTTACTAGACTACCCGTGACCCGTTGGGTCAGTATGTTATATTAGCTATGGAATTAATGTATGAGCGTGACACTTGTGACGTAAAGAAAATAGGTTTTTTTTTACATAACAGAAACATTTCTATGAAAGTATATTAAAATGGAAAAAGAATACACATAGATTTCTATGAGTCTTCTGTTTATAATTGTTTATTTAAAAAAACTTACAGCCATTGAATTATAAGTGGTTTGCCATATTTATAGGTAAATGTGCACTGAACATATGCCATAATACTTAAAGTTAAATTCAAATTTGAATATATCTTTTAATTTAAACGCAAAACAAAAACAATTAGGACGCTGAAAACGTACACAGTAAAACAATACTTTTTATTGTCAGGTTGATTATTTATGTGTAACGCATATTTTCGGGGTTATTTATGTATGTTGGTAATGTAGAAGAAAATGTATGAATGTTTTTTAAGAAAGGTGTATTAAAAAAATGAAGAATAATTTTTTTTTTAAATGAAGGCGGTGGGTAAATCGCTGTTGTAAAATGCTCTTATGGTTGTCAAAGTAGATTTATTTGTAAGAAAATTGCGTTAAAATAACTTATACGTAATACGGAAATGAACGATGTAAAAAAATGCAGAAAGTATTAACAATTGTTTATTTGAATAATTTAAACAAAAAAAAATTGGACGCTGAAAACGTACACAGTAAAACAATGTTTTATTGTCGCATTGATTATTTGTTTATGTACGCATACACAACCGGAAGTCGTAAACCGGATGTTTGGTTACAACACCCGTTACAAGGTCATTTGAAGGTTTCTAATTATATAGATTAATACAGAAACATGTGCATGCGAGTATTATGTTTTTTTCCTAAAAAATTCACTTTTTGTAAGTAAAATCAAAGATCGAAACCGAAATATAAAGTCATTGGGTCAAGTACGATAACCATTATACCAGCTTGACACAACATTTACAAAGTATTTTCTAAAAATATTATTCTTAACATAAAGAAGCTGTAATGTTTGACGACTGCGCATGCGCGGTCGTGAAACAGTTCACAAGTAGATAAAAATCCGACGGCCTTCAGATACTAAAAATGTAAATTTTATGATATGCAATTATGTAGTTCTTATATTTTCGTCTCTGCTGTTTTTGTTGTATTTTATTAGTTGTTAATCTATTAGACATTTTCTGCATTTTTATCGAATTTCTTTATTGTATCTGATTATTCCTTGATGACCAGGTCCCATAGATCTTGGACCGAAGCTGTGACACAGCTTTGAATGTTGATTATCCCAGTTACAAATCTTCCTATCTGAGTGTCCGATGACTTCCTTGGGAGTTAGGTTTTCTTGAGTTGTGACTAGAGACTAATACTTGTACCACCAGGTTCTTGGAATCATTATCTGGAATCTGATTTTTCCGGCTTTGAATTCATCTGTAATAAATTCAAACGGTTATTTTAGTTTCATCGGTTTTGTACCGTGTTACCTCTAACTATCCTGGAGCCATTTTCTCGTATACGTACTGATCTTTTCTTACATAATATGTATTCATTTAACGTACCCACTGGCAACAGTTTGTCCCCAATAGTAGGGGGGGACAGGTTGATACAACTTTAAGGTATTTATTTCTCACCCACTGCAAGAACTGTGACACCAGGGTTAGAAAGTGGAATTAAGAAGTCAGAGCCCCTAAGGAGAGGGCACTCTGACCTGCAAAAAGGTGCCTAGGCAGCCCCGTCGGCATTCCACGGCGGGGCACCTCAGGCGATTAGCCATAAACTAAAGGCAAAGCCTGGGATGGTGGGCATACTAGAACTGCACAGAACTTAACACCCACCGCAAAATCAGCAATGACCAGGTCATTACAGGAATGGTCTAATCTTTGTTGATTTTGGGGACCCGGGATGAAATACCTGGCCGTAACTTCAATATCACAGTAAGTTAGCTGAATCTGGTAGTAATTTAGCTGAATCTGGCTTTCGATCCATGTTTTATCAGGCTCGACCTTTAGCTTCAACCAAGATTGCGCGGAAAACAACTAACACGTACCCTGGATCCATTTCGTGTGAGCTAATTCAACAAAGTGAATAAAACTTTAACTACCTCTCTTAATCTTTATAGTGGCGTGAATTTTTTACAGTCGAAGTTGGCAAGCTCAATGAGTGTTGGCTGAAAAACTATTAAAACTAACCACACAGAGAAAATACGTAGTTGTCTTTTATTGCGGATTGTCTATTTGCTATGCTTTTGCAGCAACCTCCTCTACGGCAGGTTGATACGAGGCAAGTTGATACATGTATCATTCTGCCCCGGCCTGTATAAACCTGACCCTGGTTTGCATAGCTATTATTTTTATGGGGGTTCTTTATTATTGTAAGTAATAATGATTTCCTCCAGTCTTGACAGACTATAGATACTCACTGTAACGGTGCCTGCGCGTGAAATTTTTGTAGCAAGAGTTGCGCAATCCCAAACACATCTCTCCTGAGTCGACATTGTTGAATACCAGTTGCAAGTGGAGGTTCAGGAGGACTGGAAACAATGCCAAGATGAGCGGAAATCAGATACAATGCCTAGAGTTCCCAAATTGTCACCCATCTGGTACTAGCCAGGCTCAATGTTGCTTAACTTGGGTGATCTGACAGGAACTGGTGTATCAACGTGATTATGCCGTATATAATTATTGTACTCTTTTATTGTTTGACTTTTTTTTTATCTATAATTGCGGATGGTGAAAGAGTACAAAAGACATTTCACTTGAAGAAATGGAAAGCGATGTGGAAAGACTGCGGAGTCAACAAAGACATTTTGTACAGAGATTTCAGGGGAAAGAACAAAAGGTGAGGAACTAGAAACCTTTTCCAGAAAGTTGTCGATCATGACAGGTCTTTAGCTAATCTGAAGAGAAACGGAGCTTGTGGAATATATCATCAAAGCATCAAGAATTGGATTTCCGGTTTATATTAAAACTCTTAGAAAGCTGGCTTATCAATTCGCTGAAAGTAAAAAAAAAAAAAAAAAAAAAAAAAAAAACTTCCCTGACAAATAGGAGAGAACTGCCTGTTCAGCTTTCAGAAGCACCAAAACAAAATAAGTTCCCAGACAGTTAGCTTTGCAAGGGCAACTGCGTTCATCAAAACGAATTTGACAACATTCTTTGATAACATCAAAGACCTATACGGATATTATGGATTTTACCCGGGAGACAAGACATCTATAATTTAGACGAAACAGGTTTTTAAACATTGCTGAAAACTCATAGACTGATGGTAGAGACAGGCCAAGTTGCACAGGTGGTCTCTCACGAAAAGGGTGAAACTGTGGTGATGCTCGGCTTCATCAATGATATCGAGAAATCAGTGATTCCTCGCTTGATTTTCCCAAGAGTGCATTTCATAGACAAAATGATGAACGGTACACTTGGCTTTGTCAGTCGCTCTGAGTGGATAACAAAGAAGTTCTTCTTTCAATGCCTGTGCAATATTTGCTTCTTTTTCACACTGCAGCACACACCGGAAATTGTTGCCCAAGACAACCACGAATTCCACGTGTCCTTGGATGTGGTCGATTTTGTCAGAAAAAGAATACCGTTCTGCTAAGCTTCCCTCTCACACAACCCATCACCTCCAGCTTTTGGAAAGAAGTCTTCGGATCCTTCAAGAGTGCATTTCATGTTGTCAGCAGCAACCGGATGCACAACCATCCAGAGAAACGGATGACTATTAATGATGTTGCTCAGCCTCAAACATCATCAGCAAATTCAAATGCGCGGGAATCTTCCCACTAAACACGGAAGTCTTCGGCAATACTGACTTCATCTAATGTTTTGTGACTGATCGCCCTGCACCCCAGGAGGAAACAGAAAATGAAGCACCCGCCATTGTTGACCATCTGTTCATTGAAGAGTGCGCCGACACAGAGATGAATGATTTCTTAATCTGTGACTTTTTCAAATAATCTCCAACAAAATGAGTTTTTTCTTTCTTTGAAAACTTAATAATATATATATTTTTTTATTTTTTTTATTTTTACTTATGTTCACTCCCTACAAAGCATATCGCCACTTGGACGTAAGGGGCTACTATCTGGGACCATGTCTAGGACAGATTAACAAGATATTTGTTTATGTTACATTTAAACTTCTGCATATCAGTACAGACAGGGAAGCAGGCAGCAGGAAGGGAATTCTAAAGTCTAGCTGTTCGAGGAAATAAACTATTGGAATTTAGGGACATCATCTGGCATTTAGGGACATCAACATTGAAGGGGTGAGGTTTTGTTGCTAAGCGGGTTGTCGGGAATATGTACGTCGAGGAGGCACAAGTGAAACAAGTTCATCAGAACACATTCCATTGAAATATTTGTAAAACAGGCACAGCGATGCAACATTGCGCGATTTTAAGTTCTTTTCTTTTTTTTTTTTTTTGCAATTAAAATATCATTTTGTGGTTTATTTCCTATTCATGTTTTTGAAAAGTACATGCGAATACTTTAAAACTGAGATGATGTGTCTTGTATTTTGCTTCTTTTTTTTCAAAAGCCAATTGTGTTTCTAGAATAACTGCAGCATAGTTGTCTTTTTTTGTTTTGTTTTTGTTTTTTTGCCCCCCCCCCCCGACAAAAGGAGGGTGGACCTGTAAATTCACTCTTGTGCGTTTGTCTGTTCGTCTGTCCGCACTTTTCTCAATAACTGCACCTTGGAATATTTTGAAATTTTGTACAAACATTAAACACGATATGAGTAAAAAATTAACAGAACGAATTTTCTGGAAAAACTTCGATTGTTCCACTAGTTGTGCTTATTAAAAAAAAAATTTGATGCCTTGGATTTTTATAAAACTTTCTGAAAAGTTGTAATTAACTGATTTCTATATAATTTTGTTTATCTATACTTCACGAAAACTCTTGGGTGTGCCGCAGGGGCTCTTTTAGGGCTAAGAAAAACACTCATTTTGGGGACTATTTTATCATATTTGTCCAAAAATTTTTGTATGTCTATTTAGCAGTTTTGCATGGTGCTGAACTCAAATTTAAATATGTTAAGGCCTTGGGAACTTTTGAGGCTAAATGGGGGGGGGAAATGATGGACTTAGTCATTTCTTTATTTGCATGAATGATGCAGAACTCAAATTATCATATGTTAAGGCCTAAAATTGTTCATTTTCACCAGGATTTGAGTCCCCTGGTGACTTTTGATGCTAAATGGGGATAAAGAACTGCTGAACTTAGTCATTTTTTATGCCTCGTTCACTTACGGGGGGCATGCATGCTTCACTTGTTCAATATTTGTTTCGTTTGTATCAACCTGCCCATAACTGTATCAACCTGCCCTACTTTGTGTAAGCACCTGCTCGGTCTGTATCAACCTAGCCCGAACTTTTTTTCTTTCTTAAAAAAAAACGTTTTGTACCAAGAGAAAAAGCTAATTCTCATTTTTTTTTTTTATTTAGATTTCTGGAATTAAGAAATAGTTAAATTTTGGTTTAAAACAAATCTTGAATTTTTTTCTTATGGATGTCTTTCGAATGAAAGCCAAATATGTTTTTCTGTATCAACCTGCTTCGGTCTCCCCTACAATTTGCAGGACCACTCCTCCAAAAATCTTTCCTTATCAGAGGCCTTCGCTGGTTTGGTTACGTCTTTTGAGGAAAAAAATAATTTCTTTAGTTAATTTATTATCTAGTTAATGCATTTGCATCGAATTTCTTTATTATATCTGGTTATTCCTGAATGACCAGGTACCTTAGATCTTTGACCAAAGCCGTGAACCATCTTTGAATACTGGTCGTTCCCAGTTCAAATCTTCCTGTGTGAGCGTCTGATGACTTCCTTGTGAGCTAGGTTTTCTTTAATACCGTGTATAGCATTTCGGACTCTCTACTTCCTTACTTTCTTAAGATAGGGTTGTACTGCCTTTACACCTTTGAAATAGCCCAGTTTTAAAGACACCAATAAGAGTTACTTCTCTTGATGACACAGAGAGTTGACTCAAGAACTTGAAGAGAGAGACATGCTTTCACCGGCATAAATCGAATATTCATATCATATGAAAGGCAGTTTCCATTCAGTGATGAGTTAATGAATATTTTTATTGTTTTGTTAATATTGTATGTTCTTTATTTTTGTTGAATAAATGCCTAGATTTGTAATCAAGCTCAGTTCTAGTTTGTCGATGTACTTTATTTATAGTTATTAATATTGTTTTCTGTTCGAGGTCAATTAAATTAACTACTGATTCTAATACTTACACTGCTGGGGTTTTTTTTCTGTTTGTACAAACATGGACAGAGAACGACGTTGAAAGGGTATAACTTTGAAGTACACCGGTTTCTAAAGGCACCGGTGAGAGTTACTTCCTCTGGGGATACGGAGAGTTAACTCAATAACTTGAAGAAAAAACGCTTTCACCACTCCGAGCACATTCCAGTGATGGTTAAATATTCCAATCATATTAAGATAGAAGATAAAGAATGCCGGCAGCTTCACATACCTTGGTTCCAATCTTCGCTCCTTCTGCGATCTTGGCAATGAAGTTCAGCGCCGCCTCAATCTCGCCTCTTCTGCTTTTTGGCCGCTAAATGACCACGTGTTTGCCAACCACAATCTCAGGACCCATAATAGAGGCGCTGTGTTCAACGTAGTTGTCATACCCACCTTCCGATACGGTTTCAAGTTACATTTCGCGATCACACCAGGCTACTGGAGTCATTTCATATCAGTCAACTACAGAAGATCCTCGGCCTCCATTAGTCGCACAAGGTGTCCTATTCAGAGATTCGCAAGAGAGATGGAGTTGCCCCTCTATAGTCACTCCTTATCCGTCGTCAGCTTTGATGGTTGGGCCACATCATCAGGATGCCCTCAAACAGACTACCTCAAAGAGTTCTCGTCGGTCAGCTCACTCACGGCCGACGAAACGACGGCTGCCCGAACAAACGCTACATAGACTGTATTAAGCTCACCTTGGAGCGCTGCAATATCCCCTTCAAATTTTTGGAGACTTTGGCAGCAGATACTGAGACACCAGCGAGCCGCGGCCACCCACCATCAAAACTCAAATACTGTCTTCCTGTGCTCTATCTGCTCAAAGCAGTGTAGATCATACATCGGGCTTCACAGTCATCAACGAAGTCACGGAGTCAATTTTTAACAAAAATGATGAAGACGTCGTCATCCACCTGGATGGACTATCATAACTAATTTAAGATAGAGATTCCACTCAGGTAGTGAATTAATGAATATTTGCATTGTTTAGTCATTGTCAATGTTGCATTAGCAGTGTCAGAAATTTCGTGAAAATAGTGAATAATTCCACCCCATCTTTCCAAGCTTATAAAGAAATTACGAGATTTTTATATTGTATTCGCAGTTTCGTGTTAGGGGTGTCAAAAATTCCTACAAAAATTCTGATACTGCTAATGTTGCATGTTCTTTACAATTGTTGGTGAATAAATGCGTATATTTGTTTTCGGGTTACATTCTAGTTAGTTACTTATACCTGTTAAGTATTGTTTACTATTTTAGGTTAATTAAATTAACTAAGAAACTCTAATACTTGGAATCCTCATTCGGAATCTGATTTTTCCGGCTTTGAATTCCTCTGCAATAGAGTTTAGCCATTTTGTTATATAGTGCGACGTTTGGCAATCCTGAGGCCATTTTCTCGTATACTTACTGACTTTTGCTTACATGGGTGTTAAATTAAGTTTATTTAGTTAAAATTTAATAGGTATGGCAACTAATTTTCGACACCCATGACAAAAGATACAAGTAAAAACTAGTAAAATTAAATCATAATTCATCGAAATTATTTTTTCTATATTAAAAGTGCAAGGACCAGGGTTTAAATCACATATAAACATTTTTTTTTATTTTACACTGAATGAGGAAAATTTGTGAACGCCACAAAATAACCAAAACATAAAAAATGAGAATATATTATGACGTCACAGATATACGAAAAACAGGTCTTATAAAACATTAAAAAATATAGTAAAAAAAAATTAATACAAATATATATAAAATAAAATACGCACCAAGTGCGCTTGAAACCAAATCACAACGTAATATAAGGAAAATAAACAAATATTTTAATTGTTTGAAATTTATAACAAATATATTTCAGAGGTATACTCCATCTTCAGTGTGTTGTTTTGTTTGTTTTGAAAAAAACAAAACAAAAAGAAAACAACACACTGAAGATGGAGTATACATCTGAAATATATTTGTGATAAATTTCAAACAATTAAAATATTTGTTTATTTTCCTTATATTACGTTGTGATTTGGTTTCAAGCGCACTTGGTGCGTATTTTATTTTATTCAAATTAAAACAACGTTTCTATTGAACTCTCATTCTTGACAAATATATATATCTTTTTAAAGTTTTTGTTCAATCGTTATTCAAGGAAAATATAACAGTAACAGTCTTATCTATATAGATATGCATACAAAGAAAAAATTCATATTCTCATAGACAACCCCTAAAACAATTAACTTCCGGTTTGATATGGAACCCGTTAACTGACAGAGTTTCCTTTATTATTAATTTTCAATATCGTAATTTGTAAACCGAAAAAAGTAATATTTAAATTATTTTTTTTATTACATTCCTCTTTATTCTAGGAAATATCAATTTTTAATTACGAAAACTAAGCTTTTTTAAATCTTAACTAAATCCTAAATTTGGTATATCGGCTATTCAGACGTGGAAAACTTGTTAATCGGTTTTTACCCGAAAAAAGGGCCGCTAAATTTCCTTATGGTAAGAATAAGTACATTTGAAAACAGTTTTAAAAGTTCGTATTAAGCTCGTCTAATGGTTATAATACTTGGCTCACTGTCTTTAAATTTTGGTTTCGATTTCAGCTCAACTATTTTCTTTTTACTTACAAAACATAATACTCGAATGCATATGTCTCAGTTTTTTTCCCCCCGTTTTTTACTTAATTTTTGTTTAAGGAATTTAACGCTACCTTTAATACCTACGGTATTTCTGGTTATCCTTGGACGTACTTGGCTTTTATATAGATAGAGAATTGCATCAGCAGTGAGATATGTACTGGAGCGGTAGAAGGATTTCACCATTTTTCCAGCGATCTTGACAACAGATTTGATGTACATGTTCCATTTGAGATCAGAAGTAAAGGTCAATCCCAGAAGCTTGTCAAAACATGGAGCCTCCCTAAAACGAGAGCCATCCATGTCAATTGATGCCAGATGGGGATCAGAGCGTTGATGGTGTAAAGATAGAAGGTTGGTTTTAGATGTATTAAAAGTAACACTCCACCTCTTCCCCCATTGTACCGTGCGCTCAAGATCAGAGGAGAGAGAGAGTCAGAGAGAACTTTGTCATTTACGGCCTTTGATGTGTTGCCATAGATTGTCGTGTCATCAGCATAGATGTCAGCAAGTATGTGTTTTGAGAGATCATTGATGTAGATCAGGAAGAGAGCTGTGCCTAAATCAAAACATAGATTCCGTGGAACTCTCGTTTGCCTTTTTCACACCTGACTACAACTTGGATGTCTTCAAGTCCAACATAAACAAATTCCTGACAAACCACCCCCTTAAGTAAGACACTTTATCAGATATCCATTACTAACGATTACTACGATATTATTCCATTGATTACTGTACAAGCAATAACCCTTATCCCCGAGTGGCCTTCGGGCTTTGATAAGTGGTGACTGCCATGTAAAAAAAATCGTTATTCAAGGGAAATATGATATAGATATGCATATCCAGAAAAAAAATCATATTCTCACAGACAACCCCTAACACAACTTCCGGTTTGATATGGAACCCGTTAACTGACAGAGTTTCCTTTATTATTAAATTTCAATATCGTAATTTGTAGCCCCCAAAAAAGTAATATTTAAATTATTTTTTTTTTATTACATTCCTCTTTATTCTAGGAAATATCAATTTTTAATTACGAAAACTAAGCTTTTTTAAATCTTAACTAAATCCTAAATTTGGTATATCGGCTATTCAGAAATGTGGAAAACTTGTTAATCGATTTTTACCCGGAAAAAAGGGCTGCTAAACCTCCTTATGGTTAGAATAAGTAGGCTTGAAAACAGTTTTAAAAGTTCGTATTAAGCTGGTCTAATGGTTATCGTATTTGACTCACTGTTTTTTAGATTTTGGTTTCTTTTTACTTGCAAAACATAATACTCCAATGCACATGTCTCAGTTTTTTCGTTTTTTTTTTTTTACTTAATTTCTGTTTAAGGAGTTTAACGTTACGTTTAATACCTACGGTATTTCTGGTTATAATAAGTAAGAATTCTGCATTAATTAAAATATAATATTTATGAAGATTTTTTGACCGGGCAACGCCGAGCGGACAGCTAGCATATATATATATATATATATATATCAGCCACTCTGATGAGTCGTAGACGACGAAACACGTGTCAGTGGATGATTATATTTTAAAAACAATATATATGTCGCTCCCCATATGGGAGTACCAAATTCGTTAAAGGGAAAATAATTATTCCCAACTCGCATTTAGGTAAAAATGCACTTTCGTAAACAATTGAATTCATTCAAAATATATCGCAAAAACAAAAAACATCTCTCTCTCTCTCTCTCTCTCTCTCTCTCTCTCTCTCTCTCTCTCTCTCATATATATATATATATATATATATATATATATATATATATAGAGAGAGAGAGAGAGAGAGAGAGAGAGAGAGACAGGGAGACAGAGATAGATAGATAGATAGATAGATAGTAGTATTTACATCGAGAAATAACATAGGTTTAAGACTCTTAAAATTCGTACTAGGCAAGGACCGTGGCACAGTGGTTAGGGCTCTTGGATTAATTCACTTGTAAAATAACCTTCTTCTAAAGATTGAAGGTTCAATCCTCAGTGTGGGCAACTGAAAACACAATTACGAATTACTTAGGATCTTTATCCACTCATGGCTGACGGAACAAGAGCATGATAACCCCTTGAAATAAATAAAGGGTTCGGATTAAAATATCGTTCAGATTCCCAATGGCCGAAAACCAGACAGATTTTCGAATTTGACAAGATATACCTAAAGAAGGTCGGAGGTTACATTCGTCGAAACGTTATGAAAATGACACTCAAGATGAGAACAGTAGTTCGATGAATTCGAATAATCCGAAGATTTTTCTGTTTCCAATTTCATCCCCATATCATGCAAATAGGTTTTCCCGACATGATTATAACAATATCTTTCCGTTTTTTTTTTTGCCAGAAACAAACAACCAGAAAGAAATGTTATCTTCAGATGGAACTATCTGTATGATATTTGGTGTTCTTCCAAATATTTATTTTAACTTCTGACAATAATTTATCATAAATCGAGCTCTCACTCCTACCAAGCATCAATTCAGTTAAGATTACATCCGATTGTGTATTTGGATTTGGTGTCATTATATAGATCGTGATTAATCGGCGTAAATGTACCTGATATAACTCGAGTAAGTTAAATTAACGCCAGTCGAGAAAGCCGTCATCTATCTAGTCTGATAGAATTTTGACCATTTTTAAGTAGGAAATAACTTTGCATCTTTCAGGCTGAGGTATTATCTTGGATAATCCTAGCAGAACCTTCCTCTCAAATTGTTGCCTCCAATCTTTTTGGTGGAGTAAGTGTATTGCTTACTGCTTGAGGTGCCCCTACCAGAGAATCTAAACGGGGCTGCCTTGCCATTTTTTAAAGGGCGAGTATGCTCCTTCTTTAAAGGCGCTAGTTTGACCCTCTTTCATTTTTCTGCGGTGGTAAAGAAGTATATCTCTCCAATCTCATTTTGTTCTCCATCAATTTCTTTACTCCCCGCTTAAATGAATCTATCAGCTTGTCTACTTGAATATGGATGATACGCTGTTGTTGTAATACTACCAATCGAGTAAAATTTACATTTTTTCCAATTTTATTATTGAAAAATTGGATGTCTGGGACATCAAATCTTGTGAAGATTTTATTTTAGATACAGTCGAAATCAAATGTTTACTATTCAAAATTTTCGGCCATTTCAAAAATTTGTCCACAATTATTTAATAGTATTGACTATTCTAAGGCTCCGCAAAATAAATGTGTAATTTTTTCCATGGTTCAAATTGTATTGGTGATGATTATTTTTCTGCAGATTTTCACAGTTCACATCCTCTAAATGCTATGTCTCGACAAATGTTCTGTCTGTTGTCATATTTTTGGGGTTGGATAAGGTGAAGAAACGTATCTGTAATTTGATGATCCCCATCGTTTCTTCTTGTTTGCAACCTCTTTCGTGCATACGTGATGTTGCTAGTCTCAGTATTTTTTTCATAAATATAATTAGAACATACGTTCTTCAGAATTGTCTGATCTATTCCCTGCTTCCTTTGTTTCAGATCGTTTGACTCGTGGTCTAGTGGTCTCCATTATTGTTTGGATACTTCATTAACTTCTTTGTGTAACTCTCTTCGTGCTGACTGCTTTCCTCCTAATTTTTCAAGACTAAGGTCAGTAGGCATCTCCTGCCATTGCAATATCTTTCATTATTGTTAGCTCCTTATACAAAGTGGCTTCACGCCTTGTATTGAGCGATGTTTGTAAAAAGTATATATATATGTTTTTATTATTTCAACTTGGGAAATATTTGCTTGAATCATTACAAGATTGTTTCTATAGACGGGATGAATAAATTATCCAACCTATGCCATCAGACAATTTTGGCTTAAATTGTCTGATGACATGGGATGAACAAATTATCCAACCTATCTATAGAAACAATCTTATAATGATTTAAGCAAATATTCTCCAAGTTGAAATAATAAAAACATATTTAGCTCTACCAACATATTGAGCATTTCTTTGCCTGTTTTTTTTTTTTTACCAAATATATATTGTGTGCATATATATATATATATATATATATATATATATATATATATATATATAGTCTTAGTTATAGTATTCCGAATTTTACTGTGTTTATATAATTGAAAATTCAGTAATTGTTCATATACTAATAAGTTTTAAGCCAAAATGAGATGACTTAAATTGTAAGGTACAAAATTATCATATTTCATAATTGACCATTCATATATTGTTTTACAAAATATATATATATATATATATATATATATATATATATATATGAAGAATCCTAGAGTGGATGAAATGCAGAATATTTATTTTATAACTTACTAACTAGCTCTACCTACGTATTGAGTACTGTTGAAGTAAATACTTAAAGTTCACGCATAAATTTATACTTTCGTATATTAATTTATGTAAGTAAATGAAGTATATATATATATATATATATATATATATATATATATATATATATATATATATATATATTAAATTAAAGATGAGGAATAAAAGCTATGTATAAATTCATATCAGACCAATAAAGAAAACTTTGAAATGCCATGGCCTGAAGAGGTTTCTTTTCTTTTTTTTTTTAATTTTCCATATTGTTCAGATGATATAAATTAATCAATCTATAACTTATTCCTCGTATTTCATTTAATATTATTGTTTGCTCCTCTTAATAGTGTTGAGCTTTTCTTATCTTGATAGGTTTTGCTTTTTTAAAGATATAATCTTTGATAACATAATTGTGTGTATATATATATATATATATATATATATATATATATATATATATATATATATCTGAATGTGTGTGTGTCTGGTCACGAATAGGCTCCTATATGGTTGACTATTTAAAAAAACTGATTACATATAATGATAGAAGATGTATCGAGACACAGGAATGGGTATGTTTGATCTGGCAGAATGGTGGTTCATTAAAATTGTGGGGTCTGCGTTCGCGCCTGGTCCACAAAGTATGGAAATAAAAAATTTTAAAATTAAAAAAAAAATGTTTACAAGTGTTTTTGATATAGATATACATAACAATGCTTTGATAAGTATGTTTTAACTTAAATAGAGATGTCATAATAAAATTGTCGGATCTGCGTTCGCGCCTGGCCTCCAAAGAATGGAAATAGGCACAAACTTTAATAAAGACTTTTCATATCTATCTGCGTAAGTATACTTTGATAATTATGTTTCAGTTTGAAGAAATATGGTATAATAAAATTATGGGAGTGTTCGTTCGCGCCTGACATCCAAAGAATGGAAATATGTCACAAAGTTTAACAAGGTTTTTAATATAGATCCACAGAATATTGTGATAAGTGTTTCAGTGTGAACAGGTATGGTATAATAAATTATGAGGTTTATCTATTTTATTTTTACTTTCATCATATTTTGCTTTGGTTTTGATACCCCAAAATTCAACCCAAATTTACAACCCTTCCTTTTCATAACCTATCATACTTTCATAAATCCGAGTCCATTTTCTGTAGGCTGTTTTTGAACCCAGTCAACGACGGGTACTTTTGCTAGTATATATATATTGTTATTGAAAATTTTTAAAAATTTTCAAAAAAACCTTATAAACCTGTAAGGATGGTATACAAAACTTTAATTATTCGACAAGGAGTGCAAATAAACATGAAAACCTTATTCCATGGAGTTTAAAAAAATGCAATTCTTCTCATCAGAGTGAAAATGTTTGCAAAATATACAACAATTTTTGTAGGTTAATGCATTAAAGGAAATGAATAATCAAAAAGTCATTTAACAGTCAGTGACAGTTTATAGAGATTCAATATATATATATATATATATATATATATATATATATATATATATATATATATATATATATATATATATATATATATATATATATATATTAAAACTTAATTAATTTTTATATTTTTCATCATTACTAGCTTGGGCACAATACATTCATTTTGGCCATGGACGCCAGTGCCCGCTATTTTATTGGGTTGGCAGTTGCTCCCATTAACAACCGTAGTTTAATTTCCTGGCGCTTCTACACTATTGGGACGAAATTTTAGAAACCGTAAAACTGAATTTCACATGAAAACAATGGCATCTACTTATTCCTCGTATTTTTAAGATTATTATATCCAAAAATTACGAAAATCGATAAGATAGAAAATTATTTATTAAAGAAAATAAGAAATAGAATTTGATGAATACGATCGTAAGGCACAGGAGAGTTCAAAAGGGGGATAATTTTCTGTTTCGATTTAAACAAGATGGCCGCAATTTTTCATTTGCTAACATGATTAAAATTGTTTTTAAAATTGTCTTTATTTTTAATAATTCAGTAATATATATAATATATATAATTTGGAAGCAAACATTGTAATTTATTAGAGTTGACAAAAAAAATCAGTTGAAACCATTATTTTTTTTTTTTCTGAAAACTCCATTTATCGACTACAAAATTTCGTCCGAATAGTGTAGAAGTGCCCACAATTTTATTACTAATTTCTATTAAAAATTTCAAGCTAATTATTAAAACAGATTTTCTTTAATGTAATATGCAAATGAGATAACCTCTCGAATGTTGATTCCTTTTGAATAAATAGTATATATATATATATATATATATATATATAAATCACGTAGAAACAAAATTATACAAAAGTCCGTGAAAAAGTATAACTTTTGTATGTATCAACCAAATTGTTAACAAATAAGCAAACATAAATACGACTGCATTATAATATCATATTGATTTTTCTTTTTTATACCTACAAGCACTGATGTTTTATGCTTATGCAATCACCAGTGTATGATGACAATTCCTGCCGATCAGAAGATTCGAACACAGCCACGAAGCCACCTTTGAGTTCATTTGCTAAGCCTCTACCTCCGGGTTACCAAACAATTGCAACGAGAATAAAGGGAATTAAGAACTAATAAACGCTCAATTCGGCACTTCTACAGTATTGGGACGAAATTTCGTAAACCATAATACTGAATTTCACATGAAAACAATGGTATCTACGTGTATTTGTATTTTTAAGATAATTATATCCAAAAAAAATTTCTAAAATCGATAAGGTAGAAAATTATTTATTAAAGAAAATAAATAGAATTTCTTTTTTTTTTTTTTTTTAATTTGATAGAAAACGATCGTAAGACACAGGAGAGTTTAAAAGGGAGGTAATTTTCCGTTTTGTGAAAATTAACAGAGAGACAGGAATACGACTTTATTATAATAGATACAGAGAGAGAGGAAGAGTATTCTGGATCCTCTATAGAACTGTCGGCGTATGTACCAATTATCAGCACATATTTTTTCCATATACGAGTGGAATCTCTAATAGCACAACCGGTCCGACTGCACTCAACCAAGACAGAATGTAATTTCTGAAAATAAAAATAAAATAAATTGTATTACACATCGTATGTATACGTTATTCTTTCTTGGGGATCACCTTTCATCTTAATCGAGAATTCTATTTCATCTGTAAATTAACAATAATCTACTTACATATAACTAAAATAAAACTATTTTTAATAGAAATTTATGAAAATTATATAGATTGATAAACAAAACTTACTTGAACTTTTTTATAACAGAAATATTCATATACATTTATAAAGAAAAAATATGTATATATAAACATATAAGAAAACACATCAATAATATAAATCTCATCTGTCTGTATGCATGTATGTATGTATGTATGTATGTATGTATGCATGTTGTGGTCAGGTCATGTCATATGCTACTGGTACCATGTAACCCAGTACTACCTGCCTCATGGTCGGGTCACCGGCGACTAAACTGGTTCCCCCACCAGACTTGTTTGGTGAGGAGGGCGGCTAGTCTCCCTGAAGGATTAAAAACAAGACCTTCCAAAGGGCGAATGAACTCTTTTTCTGGGTCAACGGCCAACTAGTACCCGCATTAAGTTGGTCTGCAGTTTAATTTGTTGCTGGCTATCTTGCTCTTGCTTGCTGCTGGATCTCAACATTTTGAACCGAGAGAGAGACTTAGCTGTCGTACAAAGCTAAGACTCTGTAACATCATCTTTGTATAGATACTCCCTCAGGCATTTGGCCTCATGGACTTTAAGTGTCTGAGGGAGTGGCACTCGTCCGACAAGACGTTGCAATCATCATGTATGTATGTATTATGTATGTATGTATGTATTATGAATGTATTTTTGTATGTCTGCCTAAAACTTTCGACACAGGCGACAGGTTTTCACAAGATTGGTATCGTTTTGAAGCGCGACACCTAGGACGACAAATGTTGAAAAATTGGCTAAAAACATAAATTCCTTCACCCTCAACTGGGCACTTTTCTACAAGGAGGGGTCGATTTTTCGCCGATATTTTCGAAAGTCATCCCCTTTTTCGATTGACCAGCCTTAATTTAAGCCTTCGCCACTTCCGGTTTGGCAATGGACGCAACGGCAAAGACGTCACTTTTTTTTCACGTTCTTTTCCTCCTTCACAGTACAGGTTCGAGTCTGGCTGGCTACTACCACTTATTTTTTTTTTTTTTTTTTACATGGGGATCACCACTTATCAAGGACCGTAAGCCACTCGGGGATAAGGGTTATTTTGTGTACAATAATCAATGGGATAATATCGTAGTAATAGTTAGTATTGGAGATTTGATAAAGTATCTTACTTAAGGGGGCGATTAATCAGGAATTTGTTTATGTTGGACGTGAAGACGTCCAAGTTGTAGTCAGGTGGGAAACAGGCAAACGGAAGAGAATTCCACAGGCGTACACTTCTCAGAAAAACGCTATGTTCATGGAATCTACGTTTTGATTTAGGCACAGATAAAGAGTGGGGGAAATTACTGACAGTGGTTTTAGCTAGACGGGTGTTTATCATGAATGATTGGCGAGGGGGGGGCAGAGATTGGAGCTCGGACGAGCACTTGTCATGGAAACAACGATAAAACAAAGACAGGCTTGCAACGTCTTTTCTGTGGGAGAGAGGTTGCAGGGAAGAGAAGAGAGCATCCTCCACTAAGCCACGAAGTCTATTTTGTACTTTGTCAAGGCAGGATAAGCTGTTTTTTGAAGCTCCAGCGCAGATGTGGCAGCAGTACTCCATCTTTGGACGTACTTGGCTTTTATAGAGATAGAGAATTGCATCAGTAGTGAGATATCTTCTGGAGCGGTAGAAGGATCCTACCATTTTTTCCAGCAGCCCGGGCAACAAACTTTATATATGTGTTCCATTTCAGATCAGGCAATACACACCTCCAAACACCCAGGCAATGCCGGGCACTCAGGCTAGTATACTTATAAACAAAAACGATATATATATATATATATATATATATATATATATATATATATATATATATATATATATATATATATTTGTAGTTATCCAAATACAGTATTGTTTATGTATCATAACTCATTTGTGGCTAGACTAGCACCTCTCCCAAGCTGAGGATTGAACCTAGTACCATCGCGCTGATAGCCGGCATTTCTACTCATCGACCCATGGGAGTGGCGCTCGTGAATCACCTCAACAAATGTCTATTTTAAACAAACATTCGGCCACCATTTTTATAGTGCTCAACCCGCTTGTTTACAAAGAAAGATCGAGTCTCACATTTTTCAGCCAATTAAGTAGCTAGTGACATTATTTACGACAATGCTCTACCCAAAGAGGAAGGCATAAAATATATTTGTAATCATCCACACAGTCCTGTTTCGCTGTATCACAACTCATTAGTGCAGCTAGACTAGCACTTCTCCCAAGCCGAGGATTGAACCTAGAACCATCGCGTTGATAGCCTGTAGTTCTATCCATTGGCCCACGGGAGCGGCACCCATAAATGGCCTTAACCTTACACACCCTGTGTGTATATATATATATAGAGAGTCATCCACATGCAGTACTGTTTCACTGTATCACAGCTCATCAGTGCAGCTAGAGAAGCAACTACCTCAAGCCAGGATCGAAACCTAACCGTCCATATGACAGCCAGAGATTCTAACCTTTGCACTATTCGGCTGCTGCTATGCGGACAGTGAATTAACAATGTTTTGACATTTTCCAAATACCTAAGCTCAATTTGTTTACACAAAGAGCATCACTTCATACACTAATGGTAATTTGTATATCACTTCTCAATATGCTCGACCCAAGATAGGGAGTGTTATAGTCATCCACATACAGTACTGTTTCGCTGTTTTACAGCTCATCAGTGTGGCTAGACAAGCAACTACCTCAAGCCAGGATCAAAACCCGAATATATATATATATATATATATATATATATATATATATATATATATATATACAGTGCAGGTAAGCTACTTGAGGACACTTATATTTTTTAATTTAAATTAAAAATATACAAATTAATGTTTTTGCTTTCAGAAGATGCCACGATAAATATTACTATAATTAATAAAATTAAAAAAAACACGCTGTGATAATGTCTATAAAACAATTCAGAAATTGCAAGATTTCTCAAAGTCGGCAGATCTTTCGTTTGCAAAGTTAGAAAGGCGCTAAATAGAAACAATGGTGATGAATTGGCCACAAGCAAGGGAAAACAGCATTACCAAAGTTCTGACTCACTCAGAATACCTGAGTTTGTCAGAACGATCTATGGCATGATTGATGAAAATCTTGGGACATCAATGCGGGCACCTTGCCAAAGATCTTCAAGTGTCTGGATGAACAATAAGGAATGTTGTTCAGCAAGACGACGGATACAAATCATACGTTCTTAGGCCAGGTCAGTTGATGCCAACTCAATAGAATAATTTAATGCATGCAAAACGACTCTTAAACAAATTGAAGCATTCAGAAGAACAGGAGTGTCTTTGGTTTTTCTCTGACGAAAAACTTTGGGGTTTGTTTTACTGTACACATAGATTCGAAAAAGTTGACAAAAAACAAATATATAACAAATAAATGTTATCAAAGGTAAAATAAGTTACTTTTCTTCCAAACTGGATATATTTTTCGTGTTTTTATTCAATGTAACATGTTTATTCAGCTCGAAAAGCATATAGTGTTTACCGATGTATTGGAAAATTCAAAATGGCGGCCGACTTTCTCTTTAACACAGTAAGTTTCTGAAAAGGTGTTATAAATAATAAACTAGACAAAATACTATTAAAAACCCGCCGAATATATGTCAACCTATGTCACGGTAACATATATTGAGTGAGTTTCTAACAGTATTTTGTCTAGTTTTATATTTATAGCACCTTTTCCCAAACTTACCGTGTTAAAGAGAGAGTCGGGTGCCATTTTGAATTTTCTAATACATCAGTAAACACAGTATGTTTTTCGAGCTAAATAAACATGTTACATTAAATAAAAACACTGAAAACACATCCAGTTAGGTAGAAAAGTAACTTATCTTGCCTTTGATAACATTTATTTGTTATATATTTGTTTTTTGACAACTTTTTCGAATCTATATGTACAGTAATACAAACCCAAACTTTGAAAAAAAAAGTCAACCGAAGAAATGATAGGTGGCTATGTGCAAACCCCACTGAAGTTCTAGCACCTGTCCACGTGAACTTTCCAACAACAGTGATGGTTTTCGGTGTTGTTAACAGTGAAGGGCACTTCATGCCTCATTTTTTTTTTACAGCGTTTTAGAGTCTATGCTGCGACTCTTCAAACTTTAAATATTAAAATTATCATTACCTTGATTATTATATTGCTTATAGTTTATTACGATTCTTACGATTATTCTAAGTTTATTCCTTTAATTCGTTTATATATTTTCACGATTATCATCTTTCTTTAGTTTCATTTACAAATTATTTCAACATTTTATTCTTTTAATTTTTACTTTATTTTTATTCGATTTTGTTACGCCTCGGATACACAACGCAGCTAATGGAAGGCTTACGTCTTCCAATAATTTTTGTCATAATCCCATGAAACTCTCAAAACCCAGGATTGGATGGTCGAGAATTTTCATGATCATATCATGCCAAACTTATACCATCCTAACTCACCAGGCCTTAATCCTTATTATTAAGCTTCAACCAGAAGTAGCTCCCATTCTTACAAAGCTGTTTAAGCGTTGTCTTAAGAGGAATTGCTTCCCAACACACTGGAAAATCTCATCAGTATGCCCCGTATTTAAGAATTCAGGTGATCGATCATCTCCTTCTCAGTATAGACCAATAAGTCTCCTGCACGTCTGGAATCTGTGTTAAATAGAGAAGTAGTCAACCACCTCAGCAAAAATAACTTCAATATGGTTTCCATTCTAGATGTGCTAATGGTTATATCTCATATGATTAGCAAATCTCTTGACGAAGGCTTCATTTCTAGGGCAAGTGCTCTTGACATATCAAAGGCCTTTGATAGGGTATGGCATAAAAGTCTACTTCACAAGATCTCCAGCTATGGTATAGCTAGAAATGTCTTCTCAGTTATTAAATCATGATGGGCAGAAATCAGAAGTTCACAGTATTAATGCTGGAGTCCCTAAGGGGTCCATCCTGAGTCCAACTCTTTTCCTGATCTACATCAATGATCTTCCAAATAATATCCTTACATTATTCATAGACATTTATGCTGACGACATATGGCAGCACATCAAAGGCCGTAAACGACCAAATTCTCTCTGTTGCTCTCTCCTTAGATCTCAAGCACGCCGGGCACCCAGGCTAGTATATTATAAACAAAAACTATATATATATATATATATATATATATATATATATTTGTAGTCATCCCTATACAGTATTATTTTGTTGTATCACAACTCATCAGTGTGGCTAGACTAGCATGTCTCCCAAGCTGAGGATTGAACCTAGAACCATCATGTTCACAGTCTGCATCAACCCACGAGAGCGGCGCCCATAAATGACCTCAACAAATGTCCATTTTAAACAAACATTCCCCATTGTAATGGGGAAAGAAGTGGCTGGTTACCTTTAATGCATCTAAAAACCAAGCTTCTATCTTTACATCATCAACGTTCTGATCCCCATTTGACGTCAACTGAAATGAATGGCTCTCGTTTTGGGGGAGGTTCCATGTTTAGTCAAGCTTCTAGGCTTGACCTTTACTCATGATTTGAAATGGAATATGTACATCAAATCCGTTGTCAAGGTCACTGGAAAAATGGTGTGATCCTATATCGATCCAATAGATATGTATTTGTTGGTGCAATTCTCTACCTATATAAAGACCAGGTACGTCCAAGGATGGAGTATTGTTGCCATCTGGCTAAGATCGGCTAGAAAGAGCTTATTCTGCCTTGACAGATTTCAAAACAAACTTTGTATCCTAGTAGGGGATGCCTTTTTCTCTTTCTTGCAACCTCTTTCTCACAGAAGAGACGTTGCAAGCCTGTCATTGCTTTATCTTTATTTTCATGGCAAGTGCTCGTCTGAGCACCAATCTATGCCCCCCCCCCTTGCCAAACTTTCACGGGAAACACTCATCTAGCTGAAAACACTATCAATAATTTCCCCCATCTTTTTCTGTGCTTAAACTTAAATGTAGATTCCATGAACAAAGCGTTTTTTTTCTTAGAACTCCACAGCTGTGGAACTGTTTTCCGTTTGTCTGCTTTCTAGCTGATTACAAAATCGTAGTCTTCAAGTCCAACGTAAACAAGTTCTTGGTGAGCCGTTTCCCTTAATTAATCTAATTTACCAAATTTACACTAACAACGATTCCTACAATATCGTCCCATTGAGTACTGTACGATCTTTAACCCTTATCCTCAAATGGCCTCTGGGCCTTGATAAGTGGTGACTTCTATGTAAAAAAAAAAAAAAAAGTATGCGTTTCATTTAAAATCAGGAGTGAAGGTCAGTTCCTGAAGCTTATAAAGATATGGAGTTTCCTGAAGACAGGAGCCATTCATTTCAATTTGGGCGTGATGGGGGTCAGAGAGATTATCATGAAAGGGGAGAAGTTTGGTTTGGATGCATTAAAATTAGCCAGCCACCTTTTTCTCCATTGCACTACATTCTCAAGATCAGAAGAGAGAGAATCAGAAAGATCTTGGCCGTTGCTGACCTTTGAAGTGTTGCTATAGATTGTGGTATCATCTGCATAAATGTCTACGAATGACCTAAGAATGTGATTTAGGAGATCATTGATGAAGATCAGGGAAAGAGTTGAGTTCAGAATGGAATCGTGAGGGACACCAGCATTAATACTATGTTTCTGATTTCTGCCCATCAACAACTACAAGTCTACTAGCAGGCTGCCCAGCATTGCCCAGGGAAACTACTTTTATTTTTGCCTCCATACATGACGTCATGCGTGACGTCATCTGCTATTATCATACATGACTATATGCTATGACGTCATTGTGAACAAACAAACAGACAGGAATACAGATTTATAATAATAGATGAGAGAGAATGGATTCAATACTTGAGAGGACATTTCCAGCTATTCCATAGCTGGCGATCTTGTGAAGTAGACTTTTATGCCATATTCTATCAAAAGCCTTTGATATTTCAAGAGCTATTGCTCTAGAAACGATGCCCTTATCGAGAGATTCATTAATCCTGTGTGATATCGCAGTTAGTACATTAGCTGTCGATCTCGCAGAATGGAAATCATATCTACTCAGTCAAAAGCAATATGGATTTCGTCCTGCAAGATCAACTGCTGAATATAATATTACACATGATCAGTGAATCTATTGTTGACGGCTTCATTTCTATAGCAAGTTTTTTTGTATATCAAAGGCCTTTGATAGGCATTGATACAAAGGTTTACTTAAGCAGCTAGTTATGGAATATCTGGAAACGTCTCCCAAATCACATTCTAAATTTATTCTTTAACATCCATGCAGATGACATTGAATTATGGCAACACTTTGAAGAGCATTGATGATCAAGATCCCTGTTTCTCTCTCCTCTAACCTAGAGCTTGGTCTGACACATTAATACAGCAGAATCACATCAACACACAGATCACTAAAGTTAAGCAATACTGAGCCTAGCCAGTTGCAAAATGATGATGATGCTTCCAATGTGTTCTAGGTCTACCCACTTTTTTTGTGGACTACCTATCTCCATTAAAATTAATTTTCACGGATTTTCTGAAAATATACAACACATGATTGAACCAAGTCTCCTGCGTGTCATGAGTAAGTTGTTTGAATCTATGTTAAATCAAGAAGTTGTCAACCATCTCAGTAAAAATAATCTACTCAGTGGCAACAATACGGATTTCGTCCTGCAAGATCAACTGCTGATGTGCTGACTATAATATTCATTCTCTTTGATAGGTTTATGAAAGTGATTGTTGATGGGCAGAACTGATGTACATAGTCTCAATGCCGGCTTGCCTAAGGGATTTATTCTAGGCCCAACTCTCTCCCAAATCACATTCTAAATTTATTCTTTGACATTCATGCAGATAACATTGATCTATGGCAACACTTCGAAGAGCATTGATGATCAAGATCCCTCAGTTTCTCCCTCGTCTGACCTAGAGCACATCGTCCAATTAGGAAAAAGATGGCTGGTTACTTTTAATAATCTAAAACTAAGCTTCTCTCTTTTCAACACCAACACTCGGATCCTCACTTTGCTCCAGTTGAACTGAATGGCTCTCTCCTTGAGGAAGATCCTAGCTTTGATAAGCTTCCAGAACTGAACTTTATTAAAGATCCAAAATGGAAGACTTACATCAAATCTGTTGCCAATGTTGCTGGAACAATAATTGCATCATTCTACCATTCCAGAAGGTATTTCACTTATGATGCAATCCTCCATAAGAGTCACAATCCTCCATAAGAGTCACAATCCTCCATAAGAGTCAAATACAACCTTAGATAGAATACTGTTGTCACATCTATGGAGGTGTTGTTCAAGGCACTTTTTTTCTGCCTTGAGTTCTAAATCTAGTGGAGGCTGTTCTTGTTCCTACAGCCTTTTTTTTCTCACAGATGAAGAAGTGTCGCTAGTCTTTCTCTACTGCATCATGCAAGGCACTGGAATGAGCTCCAACCTCTGCCTTTCACCCAGAAAAAACTTGTCTAGCTACGACAACTGTAATAATTTTCCTTTCTCCCTCTGCGTGTCTAAAACTAAATAAAACTTCCATGAACAAAGTTTCTTTCCAAGAACTACCTGTATATAGAACACAATGCCATGGGGTTGCTTGTAATTGGATAGATATGGTTTCTGTTCTGCACGATCTACAGCTGATGTACTAACTGTAATATCTCTGAGAAATTCTGCAGAAATAAGCAGGTTTGACCAGCCACGATTTTGTTTGGACCTATCAGATTGATTGTTGTTATTAACTGCCGAGTCGTATTTTTGGCGCTATTTTTATGTTGCAGGTCGCGCCAGTTTTCATAAAGACAGCAAGTCAAATGGATGTGGAAACTCATCTCCTTATTCGAGGCTTTTGTCTCTTTGAAACGTATTAATGCCCTTATGTCGGGCGAAATATTATATTCTTTGCACACTGTTATGCTCTGTGAATTGATTGACTTTCATCATTACTTATATAATGTCTCTCCGAGACGATTGTAAGGTCTACATTTTGGCCTACCCCTTGTCCGCCATTCGGGCCGTTATTTACAGTGAACTCCATGATGATTACTGGACTTGCAGCATTCATCCTTGGAAGACATCACTTAACTCATCAACTTCTTCGAACAGCGTGCAGACTTGAATCTTGTAAACACGAAGATAAACCATGAACTACTACCCGTACGGGTGTTACCAGCTCTATTTCGGCAGAAAGCTAAAGATGGCACATCTTTTGCAATTTGGATCTTTTTTACTTGAATAAAATTTATGTTGAAGTTTAAAGGTGAGTCTGTTGTGAGTTCTGTTTGCCTTTCTTTCATTCTGCCAAAGGCGAAACCGGGGTGGGATCTCACATATCACACGGAATTAGCGAGTCTCTTGACAAGGGTTTCATTTCTAGAGCAATAGCTCTTGACATATCAAATGCGTTTGATAGAGTATGGCGTAAAGGTCTACTTCACAAGATTGCTAGTATGATTAAAGAACATCGTCATAATATAATACTAACAAATTCTTGTTGAACCATCCTCTTAATCTAATCCTGACCAATCTCAAGCATTGGTACCAATTGTCTCACCGACCGTCTGATAAATATATAAGCCTAACAAAAGATACAAGATCTTTTCTTTATTTTATTTAAAAGGTTGTCACTTTAAGTGAATAATATGAAGGTCACTCCAAAATGCCTCCTATTTTTTTTTTATTCAATCCGTATGGATCAGAGGGGATTGCAAGTTGCATTGTTATGATGACTGAACTTATGCATTCATGATCTGAAAGTTTCATCGTTCTGTTGCAAGTGTGAGACTCTAAGAAAGCAATCCCTGTCATGGACGTGCATCAGAAGCAGAGATGCATATTTGAATTCCTGGCAAAAGTGCCTTGAGCATGGTGGTGACCATGTAGAAAAATAAATTATTCTGAAGCACAAAAAATTTCGCGTTTTAATGGTACCACTCCCATCTTCATAGCTCTTCAACTTTTTGGGTTAAAAAATGTAGGAGGCTTTACTTTGGAAGGACCGTAATATAATTAGATTGAATAATTGTCTGATTTATTTATTCCTAAAATTTCTATTTCAATTGCAAAAATTTAACATTTTATGTGTTCCGAGCGTAACGTCAATCCTGGCAGAACACTGGACTTAAAGTTATATATAAACAAGTTCTTTTGTGGGTCAAACAGAGGGAGAGAGAGATGAGAGAATGCAGACCAAACGTGTGTGATCGCATGCTTCACTGTCATCCACGTCTCTCTATCTCCATAACCGACGAGTCTTGTTGTCAAAATAAAAACTGTTGTTTTCATACCTGCTAAATGATTCGTTCATGTTAAAAAATATATATCCGTATGCATTTGAACAATAAAGCTGATAAAATTATACATAAATTTTCTATGCTTCGCACATACTACAACAAAGCCTTTTAGTGAGTTCTATATAAATGATTTTCATATTACATGAATTCTTCAGACTACTGTACTCATCTTGAGTGTTATTTTCACTACGTTCCAGTCAATGAAACCTCTGATCTTCTTCAGGTGTATCTTGACAAACTCAGAAATTTTCCGTCGAACTCGGGAATCTCCATGGAATTTCGAATGAAACTCTCTATTAAATCCACGGGGATAGCATCCTCTTGTTCCATCAGTTATGACTAAGTGGAAGTCCTTAGTAATTTGAAATTGTATTTTTTTTTTAGTGTCACTGCACTGAGGATTGAGCCTTCAACCTCCATAAGAGTGTAACTTTACAATTGAATTTTACCAAGTACATTATCCACTATGCCATGGCCCCCTTGCAAAAATAACACTTAAAATGAGAATAGTAGTCCAAATAATACAAATAATTAATCCTTATCTAAAAAAAAATAAAAAAATATAATAAAAATGATTTATTTGTTTGTAATTCAAAGCTTTTTCTTTTTTTTTTTTATTCATCCCCCAAACAAGGCACATTACTGTGATTAGGGCCCAAATTTATAGGAGACATTTCATAGTCTGTGATGGTATTCATTCTGCAAACCAGAGGGTCACACTTACAGTTTATTTGCTTCCGATAATCCAACTTGTTTCATGAGATTAGCTGTGTGGCAAGGATGAAGGTAAAAGTATGGACGGCCAACGATTGGGTGTTCCTGTCGAGTAACAGCCAATGAAAAACGAGAGAAAGAAAAATATTTATAAGATTTCAATATTACAAACTGTAAGAAAAACAAAAAACAAACAAATATAATCTAATATATAAAGTAGTGTCAGTCTCTTTATCATTTCTTTGTCATCGATAGTTTCTGTCCTACAAAATCAATATTTGATTCTGGCTCATTAGTTTTCCTCCTAGATCGTTGCAACATGCTAAGAATGATAAAATGTAATTCAGTTTAATTCTTTTCAGAAAATACTTTGTCCAGATCAGAGTTATTTACATATCGATTACATAAAAAAAACAAATATGGATGTAACTGTGTTTTCATCTGATATATAAAACTCACTATATCTGTCTGTCTCTATTTTTTTAAAACTGCATTTCCTCCAAGAAACAAGGTCATAGAGCGGCGTGAGGCAGAGTAAATGATTGCATATTTTGTGGACCATTTTTTATGGGTCTTTAACTGGTAAAAATAACTGCTAAAGGATCAAAGTTGAAAAAAATTGGAACTTGATAGGCATAAAGACTTAAAGTTTCCTTGTACACATGTGAAAATATATATACATTTATGCGTTAACGTTAGTTCATGTTTAGCTATTTCATATCCAACTGACAATAGCTCAAATCGTAATGACTAAGACTGGAGCACTATATAAAATAAATATGTATTAGGTACATTTGAAGCAAAAACAACGCATTATTACAAAATAGACAGATATTTATTTTGTTTGAAATTTATAAATATATTTTGAAGGTAAACTTAATCATCAGTATGTCTTTTTTTTGCCATGTTCTTGTTGGAAGATAGAATCAGTAGAGAGAGAATCAGAAAGATCTTGGTCATTGCTGACCTTTGAAGTGCTGCCATAGATTGTGGTGTCATCCGCAGAAATGTCTACGAATGATCTAAGAATGTGATTTAGGAGATCATTGATGAAGATCAGGAAAAGAGTTGAGCTCAGGATGGAATCGTGAGGGACACCAGCATTAATACTATGAGTTTCTGATTTCTGCCCATCAACAACTACAAGTCTACTAGCAGGCTGCCCAGTATTGCCCAGGGAAACTACTTTTTTTTCATGTTTAGCTATTTCATATCCAACTGACAATAGCTCAAATCGTAATGACTAAGACTGGAGCACTATATAAAATAAATATGTGTTAGATACATTTGAAGCCAAAACAACGCATTATTACAAAATAGACAGATATTTATTTTGTTTGAAATTTATATCGAAATTTATGGATATATTTGGAAGATACACTTCATCATCAGTATGTCTTTCTTTTTTGCCAGGTTTTTGTTGGAGGATAGAATCAGTAGAAGTAAGGCATTGTTTTGGCTTAAACATAACTAATACGTATTTAATTTTATTCAAACTCAACCAGCGCTTCTATCAAGGAACACAAACCCTAACGTGAATTCTGCATGACTAACGCACTGTTCGAACATTTGAAAAGACTACCGTAAAAACAACAAACGGACTTCTACTGATACTATGCTCCAACAACATGGCAAAATAAAAAATAAAATAAAAAAAATAAAATAAAAAATAATAAAAAGCAAGAAAAAAAAAGACATACTGAAGATGAAGCATATCTTCAAAATATATTTATAAATTTCAATATAAATTTCAAACAAAATAAATATCTGTTTATTTTGTTATAATGCATTGTTTTGGCTTCAAACGTATATAATATGTATTGTATTTTATTCAAACTCAACCAGCGCTTCTATCAAGGAACAAGAACCCTAACGTGGAGCACTACATGTTTTAGTTTCTGTTTTGATTTTAAGGACATCAATCGTTTTCTTTTAACTTTTGAAATCACTACTATATATTAGGCACAATATAATAACTAATAGTGAATTTGCTCTATAATAATAAATATGTAATCTGCAGGAATTAAAATATCATATTAAAGTGTATTTTACGACCACACAATACCACTTGTCCTGCTAGTCTAAGAGATAAAGTCAGTCTCGTTAGCATTTCTTTGTCATCAATAGCTTCCTTCCTGCAAGATTATTATTTAAAAAATTATTTATTAAATAAGTTTTTGGATCATTGCAATATTTTGTTAAAAAGAATGAACTGCAATTCGATTCAGTTTCTTTCAGAAAATTCTTTGTCTTGGTTGGAATTATTGCCAAATGATCACTATCTTAAAAAAGAAGGAACAAAGCGAGGGGAAACAAAAATAAATAAAATAAATTGGATATTATAATTTCAATAGTACAGTAAGAAGCTAAATACAGTAGAAGCCCGGGATACGGCATTAATCCATTCTGGGGTTGGGATCATAAGGAGAAATCGCCGTATGGTGGGGCCTAAGCTAAATTTTATACAGTACGTATCAAAAATTAGTTACAAAATACCATATATAATATGCATGATATAATCAAATAACATTATAAATAACACCGTAAGGCGGGACAATACTGTAACCAGGGCCCAGAAAAACATCATATTCCACATCGTAACCTGAAAAAAATGCATTCTAAGGCCACTGTATCCCGGGGTTCTACTGTATATTTTTTATAAAGATTGGCAACATTGTATGAAATAAAACAAATTGAATATTATAATTTCAATAGTACAGTAAGAAATTAAATATATTTTTTTATAAACATTGTATGTGCGTACAATGATGTGTCAGTGTGGTTGTGCTGAAAAATGAAAATATTTGATAATGTATTTTATCGCTATTAGCAACGCATAGAACATTTGAACTAATTCTCTGTACATGCATGAAGTTGCCAAGAATAGTTGTGTGTTACTCTGGCAGTAATTCACACATCACAAATAAAACACAGTAAGAGATGTGATATACATGTAATATTACATCTATACAAATTATAGCCTGCACTTTTAACAAATGGCCAATAATATATATATATATATATATATATATATATATATTTAGTAGAAATGCTTATTAATAAAAACCTGAAGAAAGTGCTCAATACTGTTGCAGAGCAAATATGCGTTTTATTTTTTATTACCGTTTTTTTCTGTTTAGTTACATTATTGTTTCAGCTACGCGACCGTTTTTTGGCTGTCTTGTAGCCTCCTCACTCGAAATTTAAAGTAACCCCCCTCTTCTTACCCCTACATATCTCCCTCCCCCCATATATCCCTATGTCCTTAGCCACACCAGATATGAACTTCCCAGACCCTCCCCACAACCACCTAATGTTCTTGAACTCCAAAACTAAAGCACTACCGACCTACCAGACACCCCCCTCCCACCTTTCTCCCTTTTTCTTTTTCCGCTTTTCTCGCACCCCTCCCCTGACATCATTCATTCTTTCAGTCCACCATAAACGAACATTTCTGTAAAGTCTGAGGAGGCTACAAGACGGCAAAAAAATGGTCGCGTAGCTGAAACAATAATGCATAAACAGAAAAAAACGGTAATAAAAAATAAAACGTATATATAATAAGATATACACGTTGATAGATCAAACAGACTCTTGTTAATCAACATCAAGTTTTTATTTACATTATAGTGATAGTGTGACGAGAGTTTGGGTTGATGTGTGGTTTTCAGTGCAGCAATGGAAAAAGTGTCACTGGTTTCTTTCTCTCTCTCTCTCTCTGACTGGCTGCCTTTGTTTATGACTTATATTGACATTACCCACATTCCTTGATCGGAATCTAATTGTTCATTTATTTTGAAATTCAATTTGGAATTTTGATTGTTTTATTGTTCTGGAATTTTCGCAATTTCAATCCAGTTAAAATATATTCTCTCATTGTTTCATGGTCTTGATTCTTCGATTGGAATCTAGGATTAACATTATTGCTCAGGAATTCGATTTACATTTGGTTTTGCCCGGATCCGTAATTGCATGTATGCAATACACCCAACATTTTCCTGGTGCTGTTCGTCCCCTATGCAACATATGTATGTGTGAGTGTGTGTGTGTGTGTACATAGTTTTATATAACCAATGAACAAACACACATACACATATGCATACATACGAATGACAAATGATGCTAGCAAAGCAACTGGTCCTGATAATATTCCAGTTATTACTGATCCGGTACTGGCCAGACTCATCATTACTTAACTTTGGCAATCTGGTGAGAACCGATATGTCAACGTGATTATATATTAAGAGATTATATACATAATTAAAAACATTGTTCCCATATGAATAAACTGCACAAGTTATAGATAAGAAAGTAAAAATAATAAACAAAGAGCCAAATGATTACATTTTTCTGTGGGACAACATCACCAATATTAATCAATTAAACCCAATAACTTACTTGAAACCTTACTCAGTTTGTATATACCAATCATAATGGATTTTTTTTTTAATTTCATAATTATAAAGCTTTTTACATTTAAAAAAAAAATTTAATATGAAGTTTGAAAAAGTTCAAGCTCAATGAATGCCTTTTTCTTTTTTTTTAGTTCCAGAGCATATATAGTGTAATATAATAGTTCTCTAAGTTTTACAGTAAGCGGCTAGAAGTCATGTCCTCTGGTGGCATGGCTACAAAGTGTGTTCAATAAGTAATACTCCTGACCCACACATGTGCAATGATATATATCTCTATAAGTTATGTGAAAACTTACAGTTCTGAACTAATTGTGATTTCTGATTTGAACTGAGTAAGGTGTGAAATGGGACCTGTTGAGTGCCATGCAGTGATCCGGTTTTCTTTTGGGTTTTTCTTTTGTATTTGAAAGGACGCACACCACATATCGTAATGATGGCAGATCATATGATCTTATAAAACGCTGGCATTGTGTTTGTATGAAAGCCATGCGCGACGTTACCTGTTGAGTAATAAAACTCCATCGTTCATTTCGTAGCCTGTCTTTGTAATGTTCGGGAACCAGCGACCAAACTTCGGACAAACTCAAGAGGCTGCCATCTGAAAGAAAAGTAAGGAAAAGATGGTTTCATGATAAAGCAAACAAGCATCAGAATTGAACAACTTTTGTTTTTGATCGATTTTTTGTTAGTATCGATTTCCCCAATTTCGTTTTCTTTTTTTTTTTTGGAATAGTTCGATTTTTTTGTTAGTAATAATTTCCCCAGTTTATTTATTTATTTTTTACCAGTTCAGTTTTTTTTTTGTTAATAATGATTTCCCCAGATTTTTTTTTTTTTTCATAGAATCAGGAACTTACAGAAGGGACCCTGTGAAGGTTGCCAACATCCATAAGTAAAAGTAGTGCTATGGAACTGAAAGGATTTGAATTTAGCACATACAGGTCGTCAGCATACATTGTTTTCCACATCACCAGGTATGTTCCAGTTTTATAATGTTAACTTAAAATTGAATTAATTTTTATAAAACGTTTTAAAAAAAATGAAATTTAAGAGTACGCACATAATAGTTTGGCATGTTCTGTATCTGGAGAAGAAAGAAGAGAAAGAGAAGGGAGATCATCATCATCCGTTTAACGTCCGTTTGACATACTGGCATGCACTGGGCGGCTTAAAGAGATTGATTTCCAAACTAATCAGATCTTTATTCGTCCCTCTTTCTCTCAAGTCCATTCTAATCACTTCCTTCCCATGTTTTCCTTGGCCTTCCCTATGAATTGCACCTGCTACCTCAACTGTTCTACATCTATTAACCCAAGAACTTTCATTCATTCTTTCAACGTGGCCATATCACCAAAGTCTCCTATAATGTCCAGATTTAATCATCCTCTGATGTCAAAAGATCTAATCTTGTCTTTAAGATTCACATTTCATATTCATTGCATCGTTTGCTCTCCATGCAACGCATGTCATCAACTCTAACTGGCCAGGTTTCACTTCCATATATTATCACACTGTGTGCACGTGTTTGTTAACTCACCTGGCCAGGTCTTTATTTATCCCCCTTTTTCTCTCAAGTGTAATTTAACCACATCCTCCCATGTTTCTCGTCGCCTTCCTTATGAATTGCACCTACTACCTTAACTGTTTTACATTCAATTTGTTTAACCAAGAAGTCTAATCCATTCTTTCACCATGGCCATACTACCAAATCAAAATTGAATGACTTTTTATTTTTACCAGTTCGATTCTTTTGTTAACATTGATTTCCCTAGTGTTTTTTTTATAGAACCAGGAACTTACAGAAGGGACTACATGAAGGTTGCCAACATCCATAAGTAAAAGTGGTGCTATAGAACTGACAGAATTCAAACTTGTCACATCCACTCACTGGTATCCACTTCACCAGTCATGTTCCAGTTTCATAATGTTAAGGATTATTAAAAGAACGTGTACGCAGGCCAATGATCATGTTAGTGACACGTGGGTGACGTCACAGCCGAGACAAGAGTCACAGGTGGTTGGAGAAGGAGTAATAAAGTTTTTTGTTAAAATCTGAAACAACTAGTTGAATTTCTTGCCTCTTCCTTTCTTATGTTTATTGCAATGGAGTCTACAACGTGTTGGGTCCCTGCATATTAATGACCAGATTACAGAATTACTTTTATAAAACTTTAAAAAAAAAAACATATAATTTAAGGGTACCTACGTCATAGTTTGGTATGTTCTGTGTCAGGAAAAGGAGGAAGCTCATCATCATCATGTAGTATTGGGAATCCCAGCTTAAATGCTATATAGGAAGTTTGTAGAAATAGTAAGTTATGTAAGTATATTTTTGATTCCCATCAGCGAGTTTAGTGGGGTCACAAAAGGTCACCTTTTGTCAACCTAGATAGAATGCACTGGAAATTAGGGGTGACGTGCACCAGAAATTAGGGGTAACGGGAATTGTGGTCGTAGGCTTCCAGTTGACGGACACATGAGCTGGGAGTTGGTTTTGGGCTGCAGAGAATGCAGACAGGGAGATTAGGGTCCCTCCATGACAACCAGGTTTCGAGATGATAGGCTTGCCTTTAATAAAAGAATTGAAGCTTCAATCAATCTTGTGTTATCGATGCATCTGCAGCAGTAAGTACCACTCCCCACGAGATGGCAGCCCAGCGACAAGACGGCATCTGCTGGCCAAGGCAAGCAGGTATGTACGATTATGTATTTGCACGTACACATCAAGACCGTTCAAGGCAAGAAATAAGAGCATACACACACCCACATTGATACGAACACAGACACTTAAAAGTACTCTTAGTAAAAGTACCCGTAAAAGAAACAAGTAAAAGCAATTGTAAAAGAGAATAGCAGCAGGAACGTTTAATAAGAAAACGAACAAATAAGTAATAAATAATAAACAGGACAGAACGTTTTTACGGTAACAATCATCATCATCATCACCACCACCACCATCATTGTTTAATGCCCGTTTTACATGTTGGCATGTGTTGCACAGCTTTAAGATTTCCAAACTAACTTGACCAAGTCTTTATTTATCACCTTCTTTCTCTCAAGTCCAATTTAATCACATTCTCCCGTGTTTTTGTTGGCCTTCCTTATGAATTGCACCTGTTACCTCAACTGTTCTACATCTACTAATCCAAGAACTCTCATTCATTCTTTCAATGTGACCATACCATCAAAGTTTTCTGTTCAGCATATATCTCCCTATACTGTCCAAATTTAATCTTCCTCTGATGTCATCAGATCTAAGCCTATCTTTAAGATACACATTACACACCCATCATATCATTCTTGTACACAATCTTTCCATGCAACACATGTCCTCAACCCTAAACGGACAGGTTTCACTTCCATACATCATCATGTCTGATAAACTCTTTGCTTGGTTGACATTGGTGATGCTCTGCTGGTTTGTAACTGATAATTTTAGTTTAGTATAATACTAGCATGTGTGCCCGACGTTGCCCGGGTGTTTTGAGGTGTATGCTGAGCAAAAAAAAAAACGTCAATTTTTATTTTAATTTGACCCCTATTATGACCCCTTAAAATTTATTGTTTTGGGCTCAAATAAAGTTATTAATTTAGATCCATGACACTAACATACGAGCTTGAAGAAAATACATCTATTCATTAAATAAACAGTAAACAGCTGGGGGAGCCACATCATGTGGGTGCCTGGCCCTGATTTTGGTTGTGATGGCCTTCGAATTTCAGGAATATTCAAGTGTATTGTTTTGATAGATATTTTCTTCAGGACAATCCACAGAAAAAAAAATTATAATGGGGGAGTTAAAAGGTGCAGTGAGTGTGAACCCTTTTCGGAATCACACTTTCTACTAATGAGACGATCGTCAAAGTGTCTCACTTATAATTGAACGGTGATAACTATGTTATATAATAGTCTTATTAATAGTGAGTCTTAGAGAGAGTTTTATTAAGAGGGATGTTGTTGAGAGTCTTATTAAAAGAGAGAGTGTTCGTTTATAAAGAATGTTGTTGTTTCTGTTATGAAGAGACTCATATTTATAAAAATTTATTACTTAGAAGTGTAGAAGCTCTTTGAGTGTTGAGACAGTCTTAGTGTTCATATTGTGTACGTACGATGTGTATGTTAAGACATTTTATAACACAGATATATAGACATATAATACAATTTTCACTTTACCTTTTGGTAGAATTACAACACAAAGATGACGTTTATAAAAACACAATGATGGGTTTATTTCTTCTCACGACCGGCCATGGTTTTCTGAGTCAAGAATTCAAAGCTTCACATTCTAAGTTTCAAAAGTGACCGTCTCGCTTCTAGACGTTCGAATCCCATGTCTGCAGACTATCGTCTGTCGTCCTCAAACTCCCTCTCTGTCTCTCCCCCAGTTTCTCCTAAGTTTCTAACTATATCTAGAACTTCCCATTTTTCCATGACGTCATACACATGTTAAAACATGTGTCTTCTTTCACGTGTTCTGGACATGCGTGTCCAAAACTTTTTCCTTTGTTTACAAAAGGAATTTTAACCTATATTCCCAGTAACCTATATTTCCAATATGTTGAAAAAATGTTTATTAAATTATCTTGTAGTTGCATTCTTTCAATTGAATTTTCATAACAAAATTGACAATGCACATTCTTTTCTTGAAACTATTTTATCTCTAAGCTAAACAATGGTTTGTTTTACATTCCATTTTCTAATTCTCTCTCGTAATTTATTTCTAAACCTAATTTACGAAGTTCGAATTTCGTCTATTCTATTTCATTTTCATTTTAACTAAATCTCACTATTTTTATACTTACATGAAAAGGGGACAGCCCTTATCATGTAACAACTAGGACTAGGACAACAGCATATTCTTTTCATTGTTTTGACTCTCGAGTGTGTATCTGTTGATATCTTATTGTGCTTTTATATAGAGTGATGTGGTTCTCAGTTGATTAACTGTGTCGGATATATACTCGAGAGTTAAAACAATTACAAGAATATGCTGTTGTCATAGCTCTAGTGATGACACGAAAAACTGGTTCACATTGATGAGTGAAACTGTCAACAAATCAAGCATAGACTGAAATTTATTTGTATGAAAATTAATTGTATTGCAAGAAAGGATTTAGGATTTTATTAATGATTTTATGGCTAACAATTGTAAGGAGGTGTGGGGGGAGTAACCTTATATATTCATTCTATTGGGAGTATTTTTGGTCAACAGCTTAAAGACAGTGTAAATGAAAAAAAAATAATAATAAGTAGTTTCGTCGGAAATCGGTAATGGTGCACATTATTAGCTTTCTACATCGAAATCGACCTCGGTCTACAAAAACTATTTTGCCAAAATTGGAATCAATAGTTCCATGCTGAAACAGGGCATGGCGTTAAATATAGGCTTTCTATTTTTGGTAAGGGACAATCATGGCAAACACAGGATGAAAATGGAATCAACGAAGTCAATACTTTGAAGTTACCATACTCAGGGCTGGATCCAGTGGGATGTCAGGGGACTTTGTGATTTTAAATACCACGCCACTCCCCCCCCCCAAAAAAAAAAGGTTATTATACCATAAAACAAATAGGTATTGAACTTTGGAAGTAAATAACTTGAAAAAAGGTTGATGCGCCGTAAAAAAAAAAAAAAATTAGATGATACAAAATAATCATTAAATATGTTGACATAATTTTCATTTTTAATTTCAATGAAATATGTTATTAAAATAAATAAATTGTTTTATCTTACAGAATATCAACACTTAACGTTGAATACAGTTTTTTTTTTGTAAAAGTTTTTGTACTTTATTATTTATTTACTACTAGCAGAGGTGCCCGGCGTTGCTCGGGTGTTTGGAGGTGTGTGTTGAGCAAAAAAAGAAAAAAAAGTGGTATTAGGCAGGCAGGCTCGCACCTGTACTGCAAAGGAGGAAAAGAACATATAAAAAACCGGACGTCTTTGCCGCTGCGTCCATCACCAAACCAGAAGTGGCAAAGGTTAAAATCAAAGCTGGTCAATCGAAAAGAGGGGATGACTTTCGAAAAAAACGAGCCCTCCCTGTAGAAAAGTGCCCAGTTGAGGGTGAAGGAATAAATGTTTTTGACCAATTTTTCAATATTTATCGTCGAAGGGTCGGGCTTCAAAACGATCCTGATCTTGTGAAATTCCGTCGCCTCTGTCGAAAGTTTTAGGCACACATACATACATACATACATACATACATACATACATACATACATACATACATTTAAACAGACAGGTGATATTTATATTTTAGATTACATAAAAGGAACTTTGTGTTTGTGTGTGTTCGAAAAAAAGAGAGTTCTCTATGGACTTGAAAACGGCTGGGCCAATATTTTTAGAATTTTCATACGAAGGTACTTGACGAGTATGGAAGTGTTCTTACATATCGTTTTGGATTCCTCTTATAAGTATCGATAATCCAAAAAATCCGATTAAAGAAAGAAGTCCAATTTTAACCAAAATTAACACTTATACAACCTAACATCACAAGTGCATTTGAGAAGTTTTATCAGCGCACAAGCAGAAAAGCCCAGCCTATAAAATCAACTGTAGATTCTTTTATAAGACAGAGGCGCGTTCAAAATGAATGTTTCTTTTTAGAGCATAATGGAACCATGATACTTGACTTTTGTACGTTTTACTTTGATTCAGGTGATTATGTAAAAATAATTTCATAAAATCAACAGTTGGTTCTTTGATAATACAGGGGCGCATTCAAAATTTTGGGTGGCAAAGACTTTAAACTAATAAGAATATTAAAATTGAGTCTGTTATGCAGGAGAGATTGACTCGGACTGACTTTGTCTGTTTAACTCGCCTGCGCTCGCCGGTTAAAATTCAAATCAACCAATGAGAAAGACTGTAATTAAAACATACAGGTATACATTCGGAATGAATGTTTCTGTTTAGAGCACAATTGCACCGTGATACTTGATTTTTGCATTTGAAACCTGAAGTGAAGCCATTTTTTACAGGTAAATTTAAATTCTCTATGTTGCAATGTAGACAACAATGTATTGTGGACTGCGGGGAAGCATGTGAAACTTTCTCCTGGTACACTGCAGAGGAGGATGGTGTTTAACTACAGCAAGCTATCGATATAATTGATAAACAAAAAATGTGTGATTTTATTGATCTTGATGGCTATGGAAGGATGGAACATTTGTTGATTCTTTTTCTTTTTTTTTTTTTACAAAGTAATCACTACTTATCAAGGCCAAAGGGCACTAGGGGATAAGGGTTAAAGAGTGTACAGTATAAATCAGACAATATAGTAATCGTTAGTAACAGAAATTTGGTAAATTTGTTAACTCACATGGAACGGCTCATCAAAAACTTGTTTACATTAGACTTGAAGACAACCATATTGTAGTCAGCTGGAAAGCAGGAAAACGGAAGACAATCCCACAGGCGTGCAGTTCTAAGAAAGAAGTTTTGTTCATGGAATCTACGTTTAGGTTTAGGCACAGAAAAAGAGTGGGGGAAATTATCGATAGTGTTTTCTGCTAGATGGGTGTTTCTTGTGAAAGTTTGGTGAGGGGGGGACCATTAATTGGAGCTCAGTCGAGCACTTGCCATAAAAATAACGATAAAGCAAAGACAAACTCGCAACATCTCTTCTGTGAGAAAAACGTTGCAGGGAAAAGAAAAGGACATCCCCTACAAGGCTACGAAGTCTATTTTGAACTCTATCAAGGAAAGATAAGTCCTTTCTAGCAGCTCCTGCCCAGATGTGGCAACAATATTCCATTTTTGGACGTATCTGGCTCTTATATAGATAAAGAATTGCATCAGCAGTGAGATATCTACTGGATCGATAGCAGGATCCCATCATTTTTCCAGCAGCCTTGGCAACGGATTTAATGTATGTGTTCCATTTAAGATCAGGAGTAAAGGTCAAGCCCAGAAGCTTATCAAAACATGAGGCCTCCCCTAGACGATAGCTATTCATTTCAATTGATGCCAGATGGGGATCAGAGCGTTTATGATGTAAAGATAAAAGCTTGGTTTTAGATGCATTAAAAGGAACAAGCCACCTCTTTCCCCATTGCACCTATTCTCATTCAATCCTGGACAACGTTGGGTCTCCCTGCCAGTAGCTTATAATTATTTCAGCTGTAGATGTCTGTGGTTGGTTTATTTGTGTTGCACATGTACATTTTGTAATTGATATATTCTACTTTACCCATAAATAGAACTTTTCCCAGGCACTACCACTCATCGAGGTCAGGGTGAACCAGGGGGAAGTGACAACTAAGTGTTGACACCACAACCCCCAAATCTCCCAAATTGGAGAAATCCCGACTGGATTCGCTTTTTTTTTGTTTTCAGCTTGGGGTTAACCATTTACCAAAGCCTGGATGCTACCCAAAGATAAGGTAGATGGTGACACATCACCATGATGATCAGAAATGGTGAATGTTTGGTAGAGTTTAATCATATAAGAGGATGGTTCAACAAGAACTTATTTGCATTAGACTTGAAAACGACCATGTTATAGTCAGCTAATAAGCAGTGGAAGACCATGTTATAGACAGCTAGTAAGCAGCCCCATGGTATTGTGTTCCACAGACGGGTTGTCCTCCATCTTCGTTTAATATGTTCTACATACTGCATTGCACGGCTGTAGAAAATTGACTTTCAAACTTACCTATCTCTGACCAAGTCTTTATTTATCCCTCTTTCTCTCAAGAAAATATATGCACATTTAAAATGGGTTTTTACAGTAAATGGGAGAAAATAACAATTTTATAGTTAAATATTATTATTTATTATATTATTATAATAGAGAATTTGAATCGGTAATGGTAACAGCTTTGGGAATTTAATATGGAATTGGTAATTGTATCAGAATTGGGAATTTAATATGGAATCGGTAATTGTATCAGAATTGGGAATTTAATATGGAATTGGTAATTTAATACAGAATTGGGAATGGTAACAGAATTGGGAATTTAATACGGAATTGGTAATTGTATCAGAATTGGGAATTTAATATGGAATTGGTAATTGCATAAGAATTGGGAATTTAATACGGAATTGGTAATGGTAACAGAATTGGGAATTTAATATGGAATTGGGAATTTAATACGGAATTGGTAATGGTAACAGAATTGGGAATTTAATATGGAATTGGTAATTGTATCAGAATTGGGAATTTAATATGGAATCGGTAATTGTATCAGAATTGGGAATTTAATATGGAATTGGTAATTTAATACGGAATTGGGAATGGTAACAGAATTGGGAATTTAATACGGAATTGGTAATTGTATCAGAATTGGGAATTTAATATGGAATTGGTAATTGCATAAGAATTGGGAATTTAATACGGAATTGGTAATGGTAACAGAATTGGGAATTTAATATGGAATTGGGAATTTAATACGGAATTGGTAATGGTAACAGAATTGGGAATTTAATACGGAATTGGTAATTGTATCGGAATTGGGAATTTAATATGGAATCGGTAATTGTATCAGAATTGGGAATTTAATATGGAATTTGTAAGTGTATCAAAATTGGGAATTTAATACGGAATTGGTAATGGTAACAGAATTGGGAATTTAATATGGAATTGGTAATTGTATCAGAATTGGGAATTTAATATGGAATTGGTAATTGTATCAGAATTGGGTATTTAATATGGAATTGGTAGTTGTATAAGAATTGGGTATTTAATATGGAATCGGTAATGGTAACAGAATTGGGAATTTAATATGGAATTGGTAATTGTATCAGAATTGGGAATTTAATATGAAATTGCTAATTGTATCAGAATTGGGAATTTAATATGGAATTGGTAATTATATTGGAATTGGGAAATTAATACGGAATTTGGAATGGTAACAGAATTGGAAATTTAATACGGAATTGGTAATTGTATCAGAATTGGGAATTTAATACGGAATTGGTAATTGTATCGGAATTGGGAATTTAATACGGAATTGGTAATGGTAACAGAATTGGGAATTTAATACGGAATTGGTAATGGTAACAGAATTGGGAATTTAATACGGAATTGGTAATGGTATCGGAATTGGGAATTTAATACGGAATTGGTAATTGTATCAGAATTCGGAATTTAATACGGAATCGATAATTGTATCGGAATTGGGAATTTAATATGGAATTGGTAATTGTATCAGAATTGGGAATTTAATATGGAATTGGTAATCGTATCAGAATTGGGAATTTAATACGGAATTGGTAATGGTAACAGAATTGGGAATTTAATACGGAATTGGTAATGGAAACAGAATTGGGAATTTAATATGGAATTGTTAATTTATCAGAATTGGGAATTTAATATGGAATTGTTAATTGTATCGGAATTAGCAATTTAATATGGAATTGGTAATTGTATCAGAATTGGGAATTTAATACGGAATTGGTAGTTGTATTGGCATTGGGAATTTAATACGGAATTGGTAATTGTATCGGAATTGGGAATTTAATACGGAATCGGTAATTGTATCAGAATTGGCAATTTAATACGGAATCGGTAATTGTATCAGAATTGGGAATTTAATAAGGAATCGATAATTGTATCAGAATTGGGAATTTAATACGGAATTGGTAATGGTAACAGAATTGGGAATTTAATATGGAATTGGTAGTTGTATCAGAATTGGGTATTTAATATGGAATTGGTAATGGTAACAGAATTGGGAATTTAATATGGAATTGGTAATTGTATCAGAATTGGGAATTTAATATGAAATTGCTAATTGTATCAGAATTGGGAATTTAATATGGAATTGGTAATTGTATCGGAATTGGAAATTTAATACGGAATTGGTAATAGTAACAGAATTGGGAAATTAATACGGAATTGATAATTGTATCAGAATTGTGAATTTAATACGGAATTGGTAATTGTATCAGAATTGGGAATTTAATACGGAATTGGAAATGGTAACAGAATTGGGAATTTAATACGGAATCGATAATTGTATCGGAATTGGGAATTTAATATGGAATTGGTAATTGTATCAGAATTGGGAATTTAATATGGAATTAGTAATTGTATTGGAATTGGGAATTTAATATGGAAGTGGTAATTGCATCAGAATTGGGAATTTAATACGGAATTGATAATTGTATCGCAATTGGGAATTTAAAATGGAATCGGTAATTGTATCGGAATTGGGAATTTAATACGGAATTGGTAATTGTATCAGAATTGGGAATTTAATACGGAATTAGTAATTGTATCGGTGTTGGGAATTTAATATGGAATATGTAATTGTATCAGAATTGGGAATTTAATACGGAATTGGTAATTTTATCGGAATAGGGAAAAATATTGGAATCGTTCCATCACTAATATATATATATTTCTGTGGAAATATGATTGTTTTTTTTTTCAAGTATATTTCACCTTTTATATATATACAAATCCTTTCTTTCAGAAGCTCAATGTGATTACAGAGCATATAACAAATATATGACAATTTTGTATAAAAATTCTATAAATATATGGGAGATAGATGATATTAATAATTATCATCTAAGTAAATATAAATATATCAATTATAAATAATAAATTAATTAAATGCTAAATAGCAAATTTTAGTCCCGCCATCATCAAGGGCAGAGGTTTGGGGGAAATATCAGATATTTTATCATTCATAGGCAAAACAAGAAAAAAAAAATGACCATGATTGAAACATTTTATGTCTGTAAAAAAAGTGCTAAAAATAAGCTCTGCATGATTGATCATTTCCTTACTGTGTGACCTTAAGGGCAAATGTCACATAACCCACTACACAATTCAGGTCATTATCTTTCCTACGAGCCTTCATTTATTAAATTCTGATCAATTCTGAGATTTGAAACTTATAGAATTGCAAAAAAAATGTGGTATATATATATATATATATATATATATATATATATATATATATATATATATATATATATATATATTAGTAGCCTAGCAAGGCCACAGGGGAGAACAAAATTCATACCAAAGCGGCAAAACTAAAACTGGCCTGTCAGGACACTTATACATACAAATGTAAGCAAAATTGGGCATATATACGTTCTTTTTTACTAACTGTCATAAAATTTTAACCAAGGAATCTATATATTTATAAAAGTGAAATATTGTGTGTGTGTGTGTCTGTCTGTCTGTCTTTGTACATTTCTCTACCAAACTACTCTGTCAATTTTCAATCTACCGATTCGAGATTTCACATAAGGGGTATTGAAATTTGGAAAAAAATTTTAATCGGTTTTCAGCCAGAAATTTGGCTGTCAAAGTGTCAAAGTTCAACGATTTGACCTTTGACAACTCTACCAAACTCCTCCGCCAATTTTGGGTTTAAACATTTTAAATTTTAGATATAGGTTCCTTGGACATGGATCAAACTTTTTATTTTACTTTAGCTCAAACCATTAAATGTTAAGGGGTCAAAATTGGGGTCAAAGTTTTAAATAAAACAACCTCTGTGGTCTCTATCAAATTATTCTGCCAATTTTTGGACTAAACATTTGAAATTTTACATAAAGTGTACTCAGACATAGAGCAAGCTTTTGAGTCGGTTTTTAGCCGAAATTTCGGCTGCCAAGAGGTCAAAGTTTAAAAGATTTGACCTTTGCAGTCTCTAGCAAACTATTCAGCCAATTTTTGGTGTAAACATTTGAATTTTTACATAAAGGGTATTCAGACATGCAGCAAACTTTTTAATAAGTTTTGGGGCGAAAATTTGGCTGCCAAGAGGTCAAAGTTCGAAGAGTTGACCATTTGCAGACTCAACCAAACGCCTCTGCCAATTTTGGGTCATGAAATTTTAGACATTTATTTTTACCTGGACATGAGTCAAACTTTATATTATATATATATATATATATATATATATATATATATATATATATATATATATATATATATATATACACATATGTACAAAAAGTTATGAACAGTACATAGGACCCGGGCCAAGCCAGGCTAAACTGCTAGTTGTATTATAATTTTCAAAAAGCCTGCAAATTTTCATGTAGTTTCGTCCCATAGAACCAAAGATATGAACATTTCAATATTACTACGAGTATATATATATATATATATATATATATATATATATATATATATATACATAAAAAATGAATAATTAAAGTTTGTTTTTAAAAGAATATGCAAATTAGTTAACCTTTATTTAATCGCTCACATATGATGACTAAGTATATAAAGAAGTTTTAATATTTTTTATTAAAAAATGTATACTTAATGAGGTCAAACATGACGCCACAGGGGAATGTAATAACGCACTTAACTTTGGCTGCAAGCCAGTTTTCTCAAGATGTTGGGGAAAACCAGCTCCCCATAAAAAAGAGGAGTGCCCAAATGAATAGCAATTGTCTGATATAAGAAGTTTCCCCGTATTGATCAAAGTGTATTGCTTTTCTGCACGTCCCTGCCACAAGTGCCAGGGAGCTCATTTGCTACTATTCAGTTTCACTTTTATACTGAAAGGCTAAAGAAACACGCGGAGAATGAGAAATACTGCAAAAATAGTGTGTAAAAGTCGTTCAAATAAAAGATAGATGCGACCTCCCTTCGTAAATCGTAGATATTATAATCTAGGAAGCATATAAAAAATTTTAAGAATGAATGACCCCACCAAGCGCCACCCCTCCAACCTTTTCCGGACATGCACAAAAAATGCACACACACACACACACACACACACACACACACACACAGTAACACACATTTTGCCTTTTATATATACAGATTATCAATAGCTGACAACAGTTTCATTCAAAACCGGAAGTAGCTGAGTTATTATGAGAGTTATTTCACGTTTGATTTTCATAGATCAAGATATATGTGCTTTATGCTTCCCCAAATCCAACATGCAGTCACTTTTCATAACAAGTTGGGATATTTGGTCTATCTTGAATAGCATGTTACAAATCCCTCGGCCAGGTAATATGTTTCGGCCAGGCAACGCAGAGTATATACAACTAGTTAATTAATAAACGTTCAACCAATTTCAGTATCTATGAAGTGGAGAGGGATAATGTGGGCTATATTTAGTTTGATTTAGTTTTATACATAGAGAGAAAAAGATGATGGAAGCGCTTCATTGAAATATTAATATTTTAAAGGATTTGTGGGGGGGATAACATATACGACCTCCTGTATGAAAATTCAAATATTTCAGATTTACATTAAATTTGATCCATAATTATTAGACATCAATAAAACAAGATTCCATGAATTTCAATTTCTTCTTAAGACACTCAAGGGTTAAATTTGGAAAAAAATTTTAATCGTTTTTCAGCCAGAAATTTGGCTGTCAAAGTGTCAAAGTTCAACGATTTGACCTTTGACAACTCTACCAAACTCCTCCGCCAATTTTGGGTTTAAACATTTTAAATTTTAGATATAGGTTCCTTGGACATGGATCAAACTTTTTTATTTTACTTTAGCTCAAACTATTAGATGTTAAGGGGTCAAAATTTGGGTCAAAGTTTTAAAAAAAAATAACCTTTGTGGTCTCTATCAAATTATTCTGCCAATTTTTGGACTAAACATTTGAAATTTTACATAAAGTGTACTCAGACATAGAGCAAGCTTTTGAGTCGGTTTTTAGCCGAAATTTTGGCAGCCAAGAGATCAAAGTTTAAAAGATTTGACCTTTGCAGTCTCTAGCAAACTATTCAGCTAATTTTTGGTGTAAACATTAGAAATTTTACATAAAGGGTATTCAGACATGCAGCAAGCTTTTTAATAAGTTTTGGGGCGAAAATTTGGTTGCCAAGAGGTCAAAGTTCGAAGAGTTGACCATTTGCAGACTCAACCAAACTCCTCTGCCAATTTTGGGTCATGAAATTTTAGACATTTATTTTTACCTGGACATGAGTCAAACTTATATATATGTACAAAAAGTTATGAACAGTACATAGGACCCGGGCCAAGCCAGGCTAAACTGCTAGTTGTATTATAATTTTCAAAAAGCCTGCAAATTTTCATGTAGTTTCGTCCCATAGAACCAAAGATATGAACATTTCAATATTGCTACGAGTATAGATATGTTCATATATATATATATATATATATATATATATATATATATATATATATATATACATAAAAAATGAATAATTAAAGTTTGTTTTTAAAAGAATATGCAAATTAGTTCACCTTTATTTAATCGCTTACATATGATGACTAAGTATATTAAGAAGTTTTAATAATTTTTTATTAAAAAATGTAGACTTAATGAGGTTAAACATGACGCCACAGGGGAATGTAATAACGCACGTAACTTTGGCTGCAAGCCAGTTTTCTAAAGATGTTGGGGAAAACCAGCTCCCCATAAAAAAGAGGAGTGCCCAAATGAATAGCAATTGTCTGATATGAGAAGTTTCCCCGTATTGATCAAAGTGTATTGCTTTTCTGCACGTCCCTGCCACAAGTGCCAGGGAGCTCATTTGCTACTATTCAGTTTCACTTTTATACTGAAAAGCTAAAGAAACACGCGGAGAATGAG
>NC_136498.1:117934201-117966701 GCF_053919585.1 Euprymna scolopes | reverse complement strand
TCTTGTGTAATCAGTCTTTTGAAAAACTTTGACTCATCTTCTTGGCACATCTCCAAATTCATCCTCGAGCACTTGACAATTCTCGCTTCTGGAATGGTGTGAGCAACCTGGGAATCCATCTGGCAGATACCTTATGCATATGCAAATGGTCATGAATGATAGTTTCCAGAGACCCTGTACTAATCTTGACATCTTGGGCTATTTGGCGAATAGTAATGCGCCCATTTTCCAAAATGGCAGCCTCAACTTGACGGACAGATGCTTCATCAATGGCAGAAGGGAGGGGGGGGAGCGACCAGGTCTGGGAGCTGTTTTCACAAACTTCCGGCCATGTTTGAATTCACGATGCCAGCGTTTTACAAGGTCATATGATGGGACATTATCACCATAAGTTTCTTTCATTTCATCAAAAGTCTCCTGTGGCATGCGTCCTTTCAAATACAAAAAACCGGATCACTGCTCGACATTCAACAGGCTCCATTTCACACCTGACTCAGTTTAAATACCTGTAAAACAGAAACCACAATTAGTTCAGGTTGCCACATAACCCGTAGAGATAGAAATCATTGCCCATGCAAAATTTCAGCTAGATCAGACAACTGAAAGTGGGTCAGAGGCATTATTTATTGCACGCTCCTCATATTTTATCGACGTTGATGGCACGGATCCTTGCTAAAATTTTATAAAAATAAAGAATTGTTTAAGGAGCATTTTAAACTCGACTTGACGCGTGTAAACAACGGCCGGCGCAAAACTGCTATTCGTCCATTGCGCACAGAATTCACGCTTGGACTGTTAAAACAATACAATTTTTTAATTCTCCTCTTTTTCGTCATAGAAAGAGAGAGATAAAAAGAGAGAGAGAGAGAGAGAGAGAGAGAGAGAGAGAGAAATGCATACATAGCATTTGAACATTGTTTTAAAGTCAATTGTCAGCAAGCAGGTGTGATCTCTGTCACCTCTCTGCATTCGTTCACACAAACAATTGTTAATCAACCAGAAACTGACAGCGACAACCTTTAAAACTGTGCAGTTTCTGAGTTTGTGTTTGTACCCCCTCTTTACGAGTACGGGACAAGTTTACTACAATGTTTGTTAATGCAGAAGCCCCAGCTACACGATGAGAGATATTTTTTAAGTGAACGGTGTGTGTGGGGGGGGGTGCACATTTATAAAGATCCACTGTGGAAATTTTTCAGTCTCCACGACTTTTCACTCTGAAACGAATCCAATAAAAGAATCAATCAGTATCGATAACTTTGATGTATCGGAACTCCAACAACAAAAACAACAACAAAAAAGAATGTTTACTAGCAGGGACATCCGAGTACGGCACAACCACGTTGACACACCGGTTCTCGCCAGATCACTGAAGTTAAGCAATGTTGAGCCTGACCAGTACCAGATGGGTGACCATTTGGGAAGGCTAGGCGCTGTATGTACCTTCTGGGAAGGTTGGGCGTGGGGCCAGCACCCTCACCCTGTAAAAGGAACTCCTCTCTACAAAAACATCTACAAAAGTTGTAGATGGCCTGTGTCCCTCCAGGGGCTCAAGGGCTATGGATGGAGTGACACCCGGTGTTGCTCAGGGTCATATAAACTTAAATAGAAATGAAATTATGTGTGATAGCGTTATCTTACAATCTCTCTCTCTCTCTCTCTCTCTCTCTCTCTCTCTCTCTCTCTCTCTCGTCTCTTTATGTTTCCCTTTTGTCCTTTATGATCAGAGAAGAACTGCGACCTGTTGGGTCATCCACTGAGCTTGTTAGATTATTTGAATGAGAAAAAAAGTGAATTTGCGGAAGCAGTTAAATTAAAAAAATAAATAAATAAAACACAAAACAAAAAAAAAATTAGTCTCTTGCTGCCTTCTCTTTCTTCCTCCTCTCTCCCCCTCCCCTTCTTTATTTCCATTTTATAAACACTACGCCTTTCTTTCTGTCACTCTTCGTCAATGTAGAAAGAGAGAGAAGATTTAAAGAGAGAAACAATAGAGGGAAGTGATTACCTTTCACTGTTAATAGAGAGAAAGAGTGACAGAAAGGAGAGTGATAGACAGTATACAAATTAAGAGTGAGGTAGCCAAACAATCTACAGTGAGAAGGGGTAAGACTGATAGACGGATACGGCCGATAATAATCAAGACAAATTACATTGGTATAATAAACAAAATATGTATTAACAAAAGTATGTGTCATGATTCTGGGACCATAGCTGCCATTGATAGCAGTATTTATTTCCGTCCCGTCACAGGCAGATGTGACACAAGGTTAGAAGGCATGTGGGAAGAATCAAACCAGTGTCCATAAAGGAAGAGCACTTTGGCCTATTAAAAATTACCTCAGCAGTCTTGCAAGCAGTTAGTAATAAACTTATCTCACCCCAAAGAGGGGAGGCAAGGCCTTACAGGGTGAGCTTTCTAGGACTACTCAACAGATAAACAATCAACGAAATGCCTAAGTTTCTGTTGGAATGATTGTCAAGATTAGATCCTTGAGTGGCTTGTGTCCACTATCGGCACTGAATGCCAAATAAATGCCGCCATTAGCTGCCACGATGTTTAGTATTATATTTAATGTATCTGGGTGAATTCATTTATTCATGAAATAGGTAGATCAACTTTCACCATGACTAGGACCTGTGGAGTGGTTATTAAAGGGCTTGGTAAAACATTGCAATTTCCAATCACTTAAGACTTCTACCAAGTCATGGCTGACGGAACGGTCGATTAAATAAAGATTTCTGTTCCGAATTCTGTGCAGATTCCCGAGTTTGACTGAAAGATTCCCAAGTTCAACAAGATACACCTGAAGTAGGTTGAAGGTTACATCGACCGAAACGTTGTGAAAATAACAAGATGGTAACAATAAGCTAAAGAATCCAAATAAAATGAACCATTTTTGGTCTCTCAACAAAACGAGGGTGGACCTGCAAATTGTCCGTTCGTCCGTTTGTCCGTCAGCACTTTTCTCAATAAGTATGGCTTGGAATTGTTTGAAATTTTGCACAAACATTAAACATAATATGAGTAAAAAAGTAACAACAAATTTTCCGGGAAAACTCTGGTCTCCCCCCCCCTAGGGTTGCCTTTCGGGTTAAAATGGCTAAAATTGACACTTTTGTGTTTATTAAAAAAACATTTGATGCCTTGAATTTTTATAAAACATTCTGAAAAGTTGTAACTAACCGATTTCTATATAATTTTGTTTGTCTATACTTTGCAATAACTCTTGGGGGCTCTTTTAGGGCTAATAAAAACACTCCATTTTTGGGACTATTTTATCATATTTGTCCAAAATTTTCTGTGTATGTCTATTTAGCAGTTTTGCATGGTGCTGAACTCAAATTTAAATATTTTAAGGCCTTGGGGACTTTTGGGTTTAATCGGCGGCCGGAGGGGGGGGGGCAAATGATAGACTTAGTCATTTCTTTTTTTGCATGGTGCAGAACTCAAATTTACACATGTTAAGGCCTCAAACTGCACCGTTCGTTCATTTTCACCAAGATTTGACGTCCCTTGGTGACTTTGGGGTTTAAATGGGGGGGGGGGCAAATGCTGAACTTAGTCATTTTTTATGCCTCGTTCACTGTGCACTAACGGGGGACCATGCATGCTTCACTTGTTTTAATGAAAATTTTATTAGCACAATATGCTTTTGCAATTAAATCATTAATCTACCACTACATCGTTATACAACTGCAATTAATTTTGTTAAGGTAATGTTTTAATCTCTATTTATGCAAATGGCTTTCAAAAATGTCAATCTTTCATTGCTTTAATACCTTTTATTCAGCAGTTTAAATTTTCGAAAACTCACAAAGTAATTTATTCTTTTCCGTTCAATTATTAACAAATATTAAAATGACTGACCAGTTTTCGCCACTGAACGCCAATAGCTGCCACGATGTTTAGTATTGTATTTAATGTGTCCGGGTGAGTCCATTTATTCATGAAATAGGTCAACCAGCTTAAACCATAACAGTAAAACATTGATCACTTTGCGAATTAATTGCAAATTACAACTAATTGGAACAATCAATCAATCAAACCTGCTTTTCGAACATAACTCAATCCAAGAACTGAGGAATATTTTAGTATGTATTTTGTGTGATTAAAATATATAGAACAAAAGCTTTAGGGAAACAAACGTTGATTAGCGAGTATAATAATGGAATAAATCCAAGAAAGCATTAAATAAGTCTCAAAAGGGTTGATATGTCACAAAACAGGCAAAAAAAAAAAAAAATCACTGAATTGTCTCCAATAGGTATTGTAGTCCGGCATTAAATAATCCTAAACAAGTTGCGTTACCACGGAACTGCTTCCCCACAGATTACAACATGATCATTTTCAAATGCAATGTCTAACATAATTTCTTGAGAGAAAGGGTCTAAATAAAGACATTGCTAAAGACTGATTACCTTTAAGAAGTCAATTATTAATACTTCAAGGTCGTGGAACATATGCCTGTATGTTTAATGGACGTTAAACAGATGATGATGATGATGATGATGATGATGATGATGATGATGATGATGATGATGATGATGACAAGGAAAATCTTTTTTTTTATGTAGAACTAGCAGGCTACCCAGCATTGCCCGGACGTAAAATATGCTTAAATATGATATTTTGATTAACAGAGATTTCATCTTTATTATCATGTTATATTAGACCCAATATATAGTAAAGATTTAAAAAGTTATCAAAACAAATGACTTGTGTGCCACCACTGAGAATCGAAACCAAAACGTTTAGCTTACAAACCATCGAAACCAAAACGTTTAGTTTACAATTTACTTTCTCCTTTGACGTTAATGCCTATGAACTATGAAGACATGTTTCCTGAAAGGCTAAAACTAAAACATGAATTAATAGGTTTCAATGGGTCTTAGTTAAAATAAATCTATGTACAGGGTGACCCCCCCCCCCCAAAAAAAAAAAAACAGAGGACATTCAATTTTTTTCTGAGCATTTTACAGTCAACGGAGAAAAAAAGGCCAAAGATCCTAGTGTTTTGATGCGATGTTTTGAATATAATAAACTAGTTATGACCAAAGGTTCATTTCATTCAGACAAAACACTAAGAAAAAAAAAATAACTCACTCTTTTTCACAACGCTATGCCCCCCTTTTTTTTTTATAAATTTCCAACGACTTTTTTTTCCGTTTCTGAAATGGAACAAGGTCATACATTTCATTACACTAAAAATATATTTTCAAATATTTGTACTGGCGTTTTGTTTTCTTAATTTCATTCACCTAGAGGAAGTCTCGAAATAAAGACGAAACGTTGATGAATGCATAACTTGGTTACTTTTTTATTTCTCTATTTCGTCGGAATACCATTTCCATTATTCTCATCACACGCACGCACACACACATACATACATACACACACACATACATACATACATTTCTCTTATATTCTATAACTATGTTGATTCAACCACTCTCTAATATTTCTTAATGTCTCTGTGTAAATTTAAAAGAAAGAGTAGCTCTTTTTGTTCAGGGGCATTCTGGATAGGAACAAAAATAAAAAAAATTGTCTCGGCCATGAAGGATTTCTCTTCCACTGACCAAAGACAGAAAAGGTGAAGTGTAGCATCAAAACAGATACTACACTGTGATCTTATCCCGAAGGTCAAGAATTGTTTTTGTTTAATGCTTCTTTAATTTGTTTGTTCCCTAAATTCATAATTCAGTTTTATCAGTATTAGATTGTATATTGCTTTAAATTACATAATTTTACCTAGATAGTATATATATATATATATATATATATATATATATATATATATATATATATTATTATTATTATTATTATTATTATTGAATAAAGTTCAGTTTCATTATTAATCGAATTGTGTTCCTTTCTGTGCTATTTTAACATGTTTTAATGCTCTTTTTAGAAATGCCGTCTTTTAGTACCGACAGTGACAGTTTCACAAATCTTACCTACATTTGTTGCAGGCATTTTTAAGTTAACAGGCCTTCTATATCTCGGTGGCCGTGATAAAACCCTGCCCGTAATGACGCCAAGAGACCCATTAGCAGATGTAGTCAACATCAAATCGACCCTAATCAACCCTACTGAACCCTTGATGTAACACCAATAACGTTTGTACGTCTTATGTTATATTGTTTAAACACCCAGGGAGCTAGCTGTCGTTCCCAGGATCTAACAACAGTTTCAAGAAGCGTCCACACGACAAACCAAGTAATTCTTTCCGACAAACGATCGTGTCACATCATGCTATTTTTTTTTCTTTCTTCAAACTGATGCTCATATTTTCATGCGTAATATCATTAAGGAAGCGATTGATTTAGTCCACGGGACTGGGAATAAACTAAATAAGCCTAACATTGAGTGTTTCATTTTTAAATAATGGATTTCTTTGTTCATTTCCCAGCCCCGTAGATTATATCATTAGTTTAATGGTAGTATATAATCAGTGGCAAGCAGAGAGGTGATGGGGGAGGGTTAAGACAATGATCCTGGATATCCAAATTGGGGAGGCATCCACTCATAATCAAACTATGAGGTGCCTTCAATAAGTTTCCAGGCGTTTTTTATGAGGGCACTTTTATCGATAGTACACATATGAAACTCGAGTCCCCTTCAAAGTAATCTCCTCCGGCTGCAATGCATTTGTTATGCCGTTCCAACAACGACTAGAAGGCCCCATGCAAGTCCTTTTGTGTGAGCGTGTTAATGACCCTTGTCACAGTCTCTTTTATCTCCTCAGAGTTGTCTCATAACGACAGGCTCTAAGCTTTCCTTGAGCTTAGGGAATAACCAAAGGTCACAGGGAGCTAAGTCTGGACTATAGGGAGGGTGAGGAAGTGCCGTGATGCCCATCTTTGCGCAAATCTTCCGCATCTTCAGTTCCTTAAGAATAATTGTGTGTACAGTTCCCACACTGACATCAAACTGTGCACTTATTGTCTCTATAGACACACGACGGTCCTTATCAACGAAACTCTTTATTTGGCTAATCAACTATTGTGTTCTGACTTCATTACTCCTCCCACACCTCTCATTATCCCTCAGAGACTTCCTGCTTTCCTTGAATCTCTTATGCCACTAAAAAACTGTTGTTCGATTCATGCAAAATGGTCCAAAAACAGACTGTAGCATTCCATACGTTTCTGTGACATTTTTTCCAAGTTTTAAACAGAATTTTATATTGCATATCGTTCTTCTAACGTGTCCTCATGCCCAAATTGCATTTTGGAAATTCGTCAGCTGTGACAATCAAGCTTTAGTAATGTGTATTCCAATTCCTACTGAAGCTGTTCATTTGAACTTGAAATCATAAAAAATTGGTCAGTCATCTCATAAGATGTATAGCAATAACATACTGAACTTTTAAGAATTTACGACAATTTTAAATGCCTGTACAAAAAATGTCTGGAAACTTATTGAAGGCGCCTCAGATCTTTTTCTTACAATATTTTTCGGTACTAGGATTTATACTTGAGTCTTCGGAGTATAGAATCAAGGAGTTGGTACGGGGTATCAGCAGACCTCTGCACTCCATTATACCCATACAAACATAAGCATTAACAAAAAACATAATATCGTCTTTATTTTTGGAAAGATCCAATGATGAACTTTTGGTAAGTAAATTGCTAAAGGGGCTTTCTCCAGAGAGAGGTTAAAATCAAGTTATCCTTTTCATGGAAAACTAAAATAAAATCTTAAAGAATGACAATCTCTCTCTCTCTCTCTCTCTCTCTCTCTCTCTCTCTCTCTCTCTCTCTCTCTCTCTCTCTCTCTCTCTCCTTCTTCTTCTTGGAGACTGTTGCAATTCTTGAAACCAAATAAATGCAATCGTTGCTATGGAAACGGCAAATACCTAAGCCCAATAGCATTAGACTACGAGAAACGCATTGAACAAAACGATTGCGTTGAGCATACCGCCTGCAGCAAATAATTTTTCGCAAACGAACGATAGAAAGAGAAAAGCCATTCTTACTACTCGAATCACCGAGTTTTTAAGCAAACGCAAAAATATTTTAAATGCTGTTTCATACCTACTCCCACCCCCCGAACTCTGCCCGTAAAACCCTACATTTATATGTTGATAACGACGCAGGTGCTTCTGCGTTCTATTAAGAGAGGGATAACTTTTTACATAACTTGAAGTAGCCAACTGACCCCTCATTTAATTTTCTGTAATTCATGTCAAAAAATTTCGAAGGCTAACCGAATCGCTTAACAGACACCGTCACAGACATCACAGCCAATGAGACTGGCGATATCAAGTTCAAATCCTATCTGATCCATAGCGATCGTTTATTCTCTAATACTGGTGAAAACCGCATGAGCACACAATGCCCTCCCAGCTAAGCACGAAAATAGCAACCTGTCATTAGACAGACAAAACTATCCTCGAGTGGCCTTCGGGCCTTGATAATTAGAAACAATTATAATAGTGTATTGGCATTAAAGCAAATGGTCGATATGCCTCAAGTGGAAAAAGTCACAATAAATGAATAATTTCTGATATTTTTCCAACATAAAATAATTAAAAAAGGATTGAACTTCCCATCTGTGGGACATGTAACCATTGAACTGCTTCCCTGTAGGTTACAACATGGTCATCTTTAAATCCCAAATAAACAAATACTTCCCATAAACCTTCCTCGTATGTCATCAAACTGGAACGTTGTTGCTACGTTTCAACGACGTCGTACAGGAAAGTCTTACAAAGAAACAAACAAAAGATTTTTGACACAAATGATTTTTTTTTTCAGCTGAAAGAAGAGGCATTTCGTATGATGTAGACTCTTCTGTTTTCATCTTGAGTGTTATTTTCACAACGTTTCAATCGATGTAATCTCCGATCTTCTCCAGGTGTATTTTGTCGAACTCTAGAATCTGAATGGAACCCTTTATTTATTTCACGAGGGTAGCATACTCTCGTTCCATTGGCCATCACTGGATAAAGGTCCTAAGTAATATTCTCCAGAAGGTTTAAGGTTCAATTCTCAGTGTGGGATGGTTGATTGTTTTTGTTTTACGACATATCAACTCTTTTCAGTTATTTTGAAGAAAATGTTTTTAATAAAATATTTTTTTTTTCAAGTCGGTTTCTATTTAACCCATAGTGGGAACCATAACAGGTACTACCACTCCGGGTCAGAATGGACCTGGGAGCAATGGCAATTAAAGGGTGGCGCCACACTCCCCAAAGCCCGCAAGCTGGGGGGCCTCACCATCGGATATAGTTTAAGGTCATATCCGGGACCCTCAGCGTGGGAGACGGAAAAATACAATTGTGAATTACTTATAACCTCTATCCAGTCATGGCTGACAGAACAAGAACATGCTACCTACATGTGTGAAGTAAATAAAGAGTTCCTTTCAAAATTCTGTCCAGATTCCTGAGTTGGACAGAAACTTTCCTGGAAAAGGTCGGAGGTTACATTGACCGAAACTGTGAAAATCACTCAAAATGAGAACAGTAGTTCAAATAATAAGCTTCCAGTGAACACCACAGGCTGTTTCCAGGGAAAGATCTCTGAAGACCTGTGTGAAAGCCACTTGTGAGCTAATGATAATAAACACTTGATTTATAAATCTTAAATAGGACGAGCCCTTGTGTGAATGTGGTATTATGGTGATTGAGAACTCTAGTTAGAATTAGCTTAGTCAACGAAGGTATAGTAACAACGATGACCATAGATCCCCCTCCCCATTATTTGATTGGCCTTGTGCCTAATTTTGCTTTGTTAAACTTTTCATTTGGGAAATAGAATATATACATCAAAATATTATAAAAAGACAAGCCGGTTTAATGTTTGGGACTGATGACGTCGATGACAACCACGAAAGAAAAATGCATGATGCCCGCAAAATCGTGTGCAAAGATTTCCACTGCCTCATGAAAATATTCTGAGGCCTTCAAGTTTTCAAGTGTGTAGCCTTTTTCTTTTTTTTTTTTTTCTTTTTTTTCAGTGAGAAAAATGGCTTTGCATGAAAACCAATGCTACTATCTTGGCAAATGCCATTGAGGCAAAAGTAGAAAAAGAATATGTCTACACTATTGGAAGCAATAACTGACGCAGATGTTATATCAGTTTTCTATTTTTTGGATTCCTGTCTTAAGGAAGGCTGAAACGGATATTTCTATCGATGGTTTTAGCGCGCCCACAATGGACACGAAACCGAGTATTTCTATGTCTCAGAAAATACACAAATATATGTGCACACACACACACACACACACACACACACACACTAGGCTGGGTGCCCGGCGTTGCCCGAGTGTTTGGAGGTGTGTGTTGAGCAAAAAAAAAAAAAAAAGTGATAATAAGCTGACGGGATCGAACCCATACCGCGAAGGGGTAAAAGAATGTTGGGAAAAAATGTGACGTCTTTGACGTTGCGTCCATCGCGAAACCGGAAGTGGCGAAGGTTTAAATTAAGGCTAGTCACTCGGAAAGAAGGGATGACTTTCGAAAATATCGGTGAAAAAAAAGCGACCCCTCCCTGTAGAAAAATGGCCAGTTGAGGGTGAAGGAATTAATGTTTTTAGTCAATTTTTCGTCCGAAGGGTCGGGCTTCAAAACGATACCGATCTCGTGAAAATCCGTCGCCTCGGTCGCAAGTTTTAGGCAGATATACATACATACATACATACATACATACATACATACATACATACATTTAAACAGACAGGTGAGACTTATATTATAGATAAGTGAGAATGTGTGTGTGTGAAGACATTTCTTAACCTATATACTCAATGAATTTTTGATGTGCAGACTTACAATTTGGTATATAGCGTATTCAGACATGTGGAAAACTTTTTAATTGGTTTTCATAGGGAAAAAGGGCTGCTAAGGGGTCAAAATTGAAAAAATTAGTTTGTGGGAGTCATCGGATTTGTTTCTGCTTATTGTTTTACGTCTGCACATGTGCAAATCGTTTGCATTATGTTCAGAATAAGTAAGTTTGCAAAGATTTTTAAAGAACGTGTAAAGCTGACCTAATGGTTATCATACTTGACTCTCTGTCTTAAAGTTTTGGTTTCAATCTCAACTCGAGGAGTATCTTTTTTTTTACTTACAAGAAAAAAATAATATTCACATGCAATTCACATGCACATGCCTCTGTAGAAATTAAAATATAATATTTATGCGTATTTTCGACTGGGCAACGCCCGGACAGCCTGCTAGTATATATATATATATATATATATATATATATATATATATATATATATATATATATTTGATTTATATAGAAATATACAGGCTTTGCTACACTGGCATGACAATGTTTCGATGTGCAGTTATTAATAACTAAGATTTAATCAGGCAAAAAAAGACGGCCTAATATAAATCATTTTATTAGTTATTGAGCGCTATTATATAAAACCGGTGAATGTTCTTTGGATTTTATCCTACGTATATATTCTTAACCTAGATTACTTTTATGTAATCGCTGTGGTCGGTTATTCAAAATGCCTTCGTCCAGTTTATATAATGTTTCCATGTACATTTTTTTGCTGGCACAAGTATATACACACACTGAGAGCGAAGTAAGAATCACAACACAGTCGATCTAAAAAAATATATTTTTTTTTTTTTATTTCACTCCGACAATCAGGTTTTCTTGTTATTCTTGTTTGGACGTTTATTGAAAGGCACAGGGGTAGAAGTGCGTTGGTTGTCTGGTGGTGAAGAAAATGGTGACATGTGCCACAACTCTCTCTCTCTCTCTCTCTCTCTCTCTCTCTCTCTCTCTCTCTCTCTCTCTCGGATGGATCTTTCTCGGTGACAATTTTATTTATAATCACATTCTTTCCCATTGGAATCTCTAATATTTCCTTTGTCTATTGTCTCAACCGTTTGACCGATATCTGCTCAAATATGTCTGGGTCAAATTATGCATTCCGTTAGACAATGGTGGAAATACTGAATTCTGTACATTTGAATCAATTTGCGTGTGTGCTACCCATTGAATGGGTTTCTTCCCGGCATTGCTTGCCAATATCTAACATTACTATATATATATATATATATATATATATATATATATATATATATATATATATATATATATATATATATATATATATATTAGCGTTGAGGTGATTAATTGGAATTGGGAATCAGAAAAATCGAAACTTTTGGGGGCATTGGAAAAATTTGTCCCTATTTTTCGATGCCAAAAACGATTCTTTTTATTAGCTTTTTATTTGATCTTGTTTCAAGCAAAATATTCTACAACTGGTAGAAATAGTAAATTAATGTATTGATTTTAAACTACCATTAAAACTAAAATCGATACATCATCCCCCACAAGTATATTTTTTACATCTGAGAAAATATATGTGCATGTTGTTACGGTAATAGTGAAAAAATAAAAAATGTATAGTTAAATATTTAGAAATTTACAGAGAATCAGAATCTGTAATTTTATTGGAATCGGAGATTTAGTACAGAATTGGTAATTGTATCGAAATTGGGAATAATTTTGGAACTGGCTATCACTGATTTATATATATATATATATATATATATATATATATATATATATATATATATATATATATATATATATAAAAGTGAAAGTGTCTGTCTGTGTATCTGTGTGTGTACATAACCCTACGCAATAACTGTCAATTTTAAATCTACAGACTCGAAATTTGATATACAGGGTATTGAGATTTGGGAAAATCTATGTGATTGGTTTTCGGCCAGAAATTTGGCGATTAAGGTGTCAAAGTTCAACGATTTGACCTTTGAGAACTCTACCAAACTCCTCCGAGAATTTGGGGTCTAAACGCTTGAAATTTTAGATATAGGTTCCTTGGACATGGATCTAACTTAATAACTTAATTTGAGCCCAAAACAATAAATGTTAAGGGGTCATAATAGGGGTCAAAGTTAAAAAAAATTGATCACTTTTTTTTTTTTTTGCTCAACATACATCTCCAAATACCCGAGCAACGCTGGACACCCATGCTAGTATATATATATATATATATATATATATATATATATATATATATATATACATACATATATATATATATATATGTGTGTGTGTGTGTGTGTGTGTGTGTGTGTGTGTGTGTGAGGCAAGTCGAAAAAGAAAGCCTGATAACTTACCACGATGCTAAGAGGGCAGAGAAGAGAGAACGACTGAAATTAAACAGTTAAAAAAAGCCGGTGCTCAAACGAACGTCAACGTCTGGTTTTCTAGATCAAACATGACACCATAGAGAAATGAAATCACAGCGCGAATTTTGTGATATAAAAGTCGCTGAAATAAAAGATACAGACGACCTCGTTTTGTAAATCAGAGATATTATGATCTAGAAAGCATATAAAAAGTTGTAAGAATTAGTGACGTCCCCCCCCCAAGCTCCCACCCCCGAAAAATCCTTTGGGACATACAAAATAATGCACGCACACACACAAATACATTTTCGCTTTATATAATAGAAGATAATTTTTTATCTATTTATATATGTATTTCCGCCTCCCTTATTTATTGGTCCTATTTCATCTCCTTTATCTTCTTCTTCTTCTTCTTCCCTATTTTTTCCTTCTTTTATTATTGGCTTTTCTTTAATGATCCCCATTATTTCATAGTGACCTACAGATTTTCGAAATTATTACCAACATTATATAATATATATATATATATATATATATATATATATATATATATATATATATATATATATATATATATATATATATATATATATATAGTTAGTAATTTATAAAATATATATGGCGATTAAGCTACACTGAATATTCGGCGTTTCATCCACTATAGGATTCGTAAGGCTTATGCGCGAATTCTGTGGTTGTTTCTCGTTTTTATATATGTTGAGGATTTTAGTTAGCCAATCAGCTTTCTAGGATCCACCACGCCCCTTCCTATCAGCCAATGGTCATGCATTTTATCGAACAAAGGATCTGTTTTAGAACTAGGTTAGTAATTTAAGGCAGACGATTTTTCTCATTTCTGCTCTTTTTTTTATATATATAAATATACACATGTGTACACACATACATGCACGCATACATATATATATATATATGTGGTCGTTTATGTATATTCATGTTTATTTAATTTATTTATTTGTTTGTTTTCTATTGTTTTTGTTAGTTTATATATATATATATATATATATATATATTATCCTTCCGATTGTTGTACCTACTTTTAACTAATATTTACCATATTATCCTCCATTCCATTTTCTGATGATATTATGAAGTTATAGATAACTTTTATTCCTAATATTATATAAAAAAGGGGGGGGTCAACATAAATGTTTACTTTCTTTCCAAACTCGATGACGACTTTTACAGGTTTTCAAGTATGCTGTAAACGAATATCACAGCAATGCCCTATTTTAACGTTTGAAAAAATTTCCAAAAATATTCAATTCAAACGTAACTGAATACAAAGTTTAATTGTATAAAATTTTGAAAAAGGCCCTTTCTTAGAGATTTTTTTTTTTTTTTACAAAGGTGTCACCACTTATCAAGGCCAGGAGGCAACGCGAGGATAAGGGTTAATGGATATACATAAGTAGTGGAAAATTTGAAAATTGGATTACTTAGGGGGATGGTTCATCAAAAATTTGTTTACATTGGACTTGAAGACAATCAAATTGTAGTCAGTTGGAAAGCAGGCAAACGGAAGAATTCCATAGGCGTGCAGTTCAATGTTCATGGAATCTACGTTTAGGTTTAGGCACAGATAAAGAGTATGAGAAATTGTTGATAGTGGTTTTGGCTAGACGGGTGTTTTTCATGAAAGTTTGACGAGGGGGGGAACCATAGATTGAAGCTCAGACGAGCACTTGCCATGAAAATAAAGATAAAGCAGAGACAGGCTCGCAACATCTCTTCTGTAGGAAAGAGGTTGCAGGGAAGAGAAAAGGACATCCACTACTAAGCACAGAAGTCTATTTTGAACTCTGTCAAGGCAGGATAAGCTATCTTGAAAGAGTTGTGATTCTTTCAAGCGAGACGATGCGGAAGAAATGAATTAGATGAGAGAGAGGTGATCGTGGGTGGCGGGGGTTAAGAAAGTTCCCTTCCTAACCCTTTTTTTTAGACGAGAATAAACACCGGTCGCGTGAGAGAGTCGCAATATTTTTCTCGGTGATGGTCACAAAGTAGGGTTCAATTTAGTAGGACATTATAATTGAAAACTGATCCCCGACGATAAGCCATAATTTTTTTCAATGTATTTTTTTTAATCTGAAAGTTAAGTTTGTAATCGATGAGACTAACGAGAAAAAATTGTAAATTGTGGAATTTAGAGGGGGGGGGCAATTTCCTAAACGTCCGCTGTTTATTGTAGGGCCTTAAAAACGGACTCGTAATAAATATTAAATGTTTTTTTTTTTTTAATTTTAACTTATTTCAAACTGATATAAATTATTAAAGTCATGTTGAAATTAGTACAAATTCCAACGCATTTCAGGTGAAAACATTATTACCTACTTACATGTCATGTTGAAATTAGTACAAATTCCAACGCATTTCAGGTGAAAACATTATTACCTACTAAAATGTCATGTTGAAATTAGTACAAATTCCAACGCATTTCAGGTGAAAACATTATTACCTACTAAAATGTCATGTTGAAATTAGTACAAATTCCAACGCATTTCAGGTGAAAACATTATTACCTACTAAAATGTCATGTTGAAATTAGTACAAATTCCAACGCATTTCAGGTGAAAACATTATTACCTACTAAAATGTCATGTTGAAATTAGTACAAATTCCAACGCATTTCAGGTGAAAACATTATTACCTACTTAAGTGTCATGTCGAAAATAAGTAAAATCATAGGATGGTTTTGATGATTACGGATCTTTAACCTACGCATTTCAGGTGAAAACATTATTACCTACTTACATGTCATGTTGAAATTAGTACAAATTCCAACGCATTTCAGGTGAAAACATTATTACCTACTTAAGTATCATGTCGAAATAAGTAAAATCATAGGATGATTTTGATGATTACGGATCTTTAACCTACGCATTTCAGGTGAAAACATTATTACCTACTTACATGTCATGTTGAAATTAGTACAAATTCCAACGCATTTCAGGTGAAAACATCATTACCTACTTAAGTGTCATGTCGAAAATAAGTAAAATCATAGGATGATTTTGATGATTACGGATCTTTAACCTAAGAATTTCAGGTGAAAACATTATTACCTACTTACATGTCATGTTGAAATTAGTAAAAATTCCAACGCATTTCAGGTGAAAACATTATTACCTACTTAAGTGCCATGTCGAAATATTTACAATCATAGGGATCTTTTGTTGATTAGGTATCTTTTAAACCTACGCATTTCAGGTTAAAACATTATTACCTACTTGTATGTTATGTTGAAATAAGTAAATCATAGGTTTCTTTTGTTGATTAGGGTTCTTTTTAAGATGCGCATTTCAGGTGAAAACTATATTATCTAATTACATGTCATGTTGAAATTACGAGTAGCACTAAGCAATTAACACAAAGCAATATTCTGTGAATACGGAAAACCAGACCTATTCCTTACAAACACGTGTAATCTAACATGTTCTTAAATAATAAACAACTTAGAGTCATCAAAAATCACATAAAATCAACCTGACTTAATATCACGTGTGTATCATGCACATCTAGCCGAACTTTTGAAGGACATTAAAGACAGACATGTACAGGGATTTGCAAATGTTTATGTTATTGAATTTCAGAAAAAAAAAAGATGGCTACCACACTGCCATCTGATCATAATGTTGCGAGATCAGAATAAGATCAGAACAGTTCATTAAATTGATGCAGTTGTCAGCAAAGATACCAAGACCTGAAGATCCAGAGCTTCGAGATTTAGTTAAGTCTTTAATGGTACACGATCCAATCTCAATGTAATTGTTTGATTATGTGATAAGATGTTTCTTACTGATGTGTGTTCTTTAAAATGTTCAACTACCGTGGAATTTCCACGGGTTTTGCTAGTAGTAATATATATATATATATATATATATATATATATATATATATATATATATATATATATAAGAAGCATATATATATATATATATATATATATATATATATATATGTTCTTTGTTCTACGTGTGTGTGAAACAGGAAGCACTACCCACAATCTAACCTGCTAATCGGTGCAAGCCCAAAAAGATTTAAATAGTTCACGCGCATGCGCGTGCGTGTGTGCATATACATATATATATATATATATATATATATATATATATATATATATATATATTTCTCCTTCACTTATATAAAAAAAAAAAAAATAACGCACACACATAACGTTAAACGAAAGGAAGAAGTAAAAAAAGGAGAGGAAAGTGAAACCGAAAAAAAAAAAAACACGAAAAGAAACAACAAGACTGGTAAGAGTCGGTGCGTGCTGTTGGATGGCAGGGAGGAGTTGTGGGTAAGGTGATGGTAGGAGGGGAGGTGATGCGGAGGGGGGGGGGCAATGGAGGAGGGGAAGAAGAGGAAGGGTGAAGGTCACCGGCAGAAACGGCGAAGACTAAGACGATGTGGGTGTGAGGGGAGAAAGCAGAAGTAGCAGGGTCGGGCTCGTTCTACCCACCGCCACGGCCACCGCCGCCTTGCTCTAAACTGCAAGAAAGAAAGGTCTTTTTTTTTCACAAAGACGACGGTACGCTTAGTTTTAAAGTCAGACATTTTAGAACGGCAGCCGACGTCGTTTTTATTCTTTCGATTTCTATTTCAATTTTCTTGTTTCTTTCACTTTTCTTTCGTCTTTTTTCGTTTTTCTTTCGTCTTTTTTTTCGTCTTTCTTTTGTTTTTCTTTCGCTTTTCTTTCGTCTTTTTTTTTCGTTTTTCTTTCGTCTTTCTTTCGTTTTTCTTTCGTCTTTTTTTTCGTTTTTCTTTCGTCTTTCTTTCGTTTTTCTTTCGTCTTTTTTTCGTTTTTCTTTCGTCTTTCTTTCGTTTTTCTTTCGTCTTTTTTTTTCGTTTTTCTTTCGTCTTTCTTTCGTTTTTCTTTCGTTTTTCGTTTGTCTTTCGTCTTTCGTTTTTCGTCTTTCTTTCGTTTCGTAGAATAAAAAAAGGGGAAAAGAAAAAGATAAAAAGTAGAATAGAAAAAAGAAAGAAAAAAGTTTTTAGAACGTCTGCTACAAAAATACACCATTTTCATAATTTCGCCGCGGAAGTTCTCAAACCTTGCAATATTTGGGTATTTTTTTTATAGTCAACAAACCGAAAACGTAGCAAAACACAAATAAATAAATAACAAATGTAGGTTTGTTTTACTGTACACATAGATTCGAAAAAGTTGTCACAAAAAAAAATATATAACAAATAAATGTTATCAAAGGCAAGATAAGTTACTTTTCTACCCAACTGAATATGTTTTTAGTGTTTATATTTAATGTAACATGTTTATTCAGCTCGAAAAGCATACAGTGGTTACCGATGTATTGGAAAATTCAAAATGGCGGCCAACTCTCTCTTGGAGACGGTAAGTTTGGGAAAAGGAATTATAAATAAAAAACAGTCAAAATATTGTTAAAAACCCGCCGAATATATGTCAGCCTATGTCACGGTAACATATATTGAGCGAGTTTCTAATAGTATTTTGTCTGTTTTTTTTTATTTATAACTCATTTTCCCAAACTTACCGCCTCAAAGAAAGAGTCGGCTGTCATTTTAAATTTTCCAATAAATCGGTGAACACTGTATGTTTTTCGAGCTGAATAAATATGTTACATTAAACATAAACACTGAAAATATATCCAGTTAGGTAGAAAAGTAACTTATCTTGTCTTTGATAACATTTATTTGTTATATATTTGTTTTGTGACAACTTTTTCGAATCTATGTGTACAGTAAAACAAACCCACAGATGTTACCAAAAGCAAAAAAAAGTTACCCTTCTACCAAGCTGGATAACGTTTTTGTGTTTTAACTAATTTTAAAGCGTTTTTTTTCTTTTCTTTTAAGTTTGAAACGCAAGTAGTATTTAGTTGTTAAGTTAGAACGAAAGCAAAATAGCTGGCATGAGGCATTCATGTGTGAGAGACTCAATAACCGCTCCAAACTCGAAAATAAAACAAAATACTGACCGAAACCCATCGAATAAATGTCACCGTGATAGTTATTGGATGTGTTCCTTTTAGCATTTTGTTTAATTTTCGAGTTTTGAGCGATTATCAAAACTTAAAAAAGGACTATCTCATGCCAGCCATTTTGTTTTCGTTCTAACTTAGCGATCTACATTACTTGTGTTTTAAACTTTAAAAAAATGATTTAAATAAGTTAAAATGAAAAAAAAAATGAAAAAAAAAAATTATCCAGGTATGTAGAAGAGTAAGTCATCTTGCCTTTGGTAACTTTTATTTGTTATATCCATGGCAAGTGCTCGTTTGAGCTCTAATCTCTGGTCCTCCCTCGCCAATCTTTCACGAAAAACACCCGTCTAGCTGAAGCCACTGTCAATAATTTTCCCCACTCTTTGATTATGCCTAAGTCAAAACGTAGCTTCTATGAACAAAGCTTCTTTCTTAGAACTGCACGCCAGTGGAACTCTCTCCCATTTACCTGTTTTCCAGCTGACTACAAATTAGTTGTCTTTAAGTCCAACATAAACAAATTCTTGATGAACCGCCCCCTTAAGTAATCCAATTTACCAATAAGTGATAAATGGTAACGCTTATGTAAAAAAAAAATAAATGAAAATAAAAATATTTGTTTCTTTACCACTTTTTCATTTTGTTGCATATAGTAAATATAGCGGTTTCAATCCTACCCAAGGCCAGGTTGGTTGGTTGTTTTTGTTTTACGGCATATCAACCCTTTTCAGGTTATTTAATGCCTAATCCAAAGATTTTGAAGAAACATTTTTTAATAGAATATATTTGTTGTTTTCAAGTCGGTTTTTATTTAATCCATAGTTGGGACCCTAACAGGTACTACCACTCCGGGTCAGAGTGGACCTGGGAACAATGGCAATTAAAGGGTGGCTCCACACTCCCCAAAGCCCGCATTGGATATAGTTTAAGGTCATATCCAGGACTAGAGGCTTACTTGGCCAAAAACGTGGTGAGATGACAACAACAATGGATGGCAGTAATTGCAGAGAATGCAGTTAGGAGATTCGGAGTTCCTGTCCCGCTGCGGTCACCAGCTGACGAATGCCAGAGGAATAGTTGGCCGAAACGTCATAAAACAGCAACTAAACGATGGGAATAATAGTCCGCAATAAATAAAAATTAATAAATAAAACTCATCTCAATAATGAGGTACGGCACAATCACGTTGACACACCGGTTCTTGCCAGATCACTGAAGTTAAGCAACGTTGAGCATGGCCAGTACCAGATGGGTGACCATCTGGGAAGGCTAGGCACTGTATGTACGTTCTGGAAAGGTTGGGCGTGGGGCCAGCACCCTCACCCTGTAAAAAGAACTCCTCGCTACAAAAACATCTACAAAAGTTGTAGATGGCCTATGCCTCTCCAGAGGCTCAAGGGCTATGGATGGATGGATCTCAATAAGGAATTCCAATAAAAAAATATATAAAGGCACCTATATTAAATTTTAAATAAAAGTCCAGGCATTATACTTTCTTTTCATATTCATTAATCGAAAAATTATTCTCTAAAAATATATTAGAATTATTTTAGAATAGGGAGTTACTTTCGGATCACTGTTTATAGAAAATCATTTTTTTTACGATTTTAGCGATTATAATAGGAAATTGTAGCCATAACAATGCTGATTTTGATGTAACCGGGTTGCCCACACCATTCTGCTTCACGAAACCAATTGGTGTAACCAGGCTGTTTCCAGTCCCTAAACGCAGAGGCTAACCCTAAGTCCCTAAGTCTACAGTCTATCATTTCTCTGAAATCTAGGCTCTCATAAGCTTGCATCCAACAACCCACTGTCACATCTAACCCTTTGTCTATAAGCAAAGTAATTTGACCCTGCCCGACATATAATATGGGGTTACATTGTGTTTTTTGTTTGTTGTTTTTTTTTTACATGGTAGTCACCCACTTATCAAGGCCCAGAAGCCACTCAGGGATAAGGGTTATTGTGTGTACAGTAATCAATGGGATAGTATCGTAGAAATCATTAGTATTGGAGATTTGATAAAGTGTCTTACTTAATGGGGCGGTTCATCAGGAATTTGTTTATGTTGGACTTGAAGACATCCAAGTTGTAGTCAGATGAGAAACAGGCAAACAGAAGAGTTCCACAGGCGTGTACTTCTAAGAACATTGATCTCAAGAGTTCGAATTGAGTTGTCCCACTCTTATTTATCAAACATGGCAGATCATCAAAAAAAATAGTGTCTTGCTTTATGATAAAATTTGATTTTCTTAGTTAAAAATACTACATGATTAATTTACGTGATTTTTGGAATATGACATCTTTGTTCCTTGATAGGTACGCACACCATAAGTATTTGACTGTATTTTCTGAATTTTTGTTGTTTTAATCAAATTAAATTCTAAATTAGAACCGAAATTATTTTTAAGAAATACTTGATCTGATGTAACAGGTTTCAGTACAAAATACGGACCATACTATTTTTAAATTTTTGCAGTAATTTTTTGTTTATCAAATTGTTAGGTGAAAGTACAAAATAGTTTTTAAAAGACATTCTGCCTCCCCATATTAAGAATGAGTTTCTAAATAATAACATTATTATTATTTCAGCACAGTCTGTATTCTGCATAAGTATGCAGTTTTTTTACATGTAGAAATTCTTGAATAATCACCTTAAAAGAAAAATCAACAAACTTATCTAGATAAGGATTATCATTTCTTGGTTTTTTTTTTGGTTTTTTTCATCGAAGTTGTACTAACAGTTATGTTACCTCAGTTTTTCTTTATAAACAAAAATAAAAGTTTGTTCATAATTTAGACAATAATCGATTATTGATCTTTACATTCTTATTTTTATGTCTTTGCTTCGTTCTTATCAAATCCTCAACAGGTCAACTTTTAACTTAGATACTGGACTTAAAGATTCCACAGGCAGGCAATTCTGGGAAAGAAGCTTTGTTCATGGAAGCTGCATTTAGATTTAGGCACATTTAGAGAGTGGGGGGAAATGCATATAGTGGTTGTAGCTAGTCGAGTGTCTTTGTGAACGCTTGGTAAGAGGGAACCATAGATTGAAGTTCAGTCGAGCACTTGCTATAAAAATAACGATAAAGCAGAGACAAGCTCACAACATCTCTTCTGTGGGAAAGAGGCTTCAGGGAAGAGGGCATCACTACTAGAGCCAGTTTTTAATGTTATCAAGGCAGAATAGGGTGTGCTGAGCAGCTCCTGCCCAGACGTGGCAACAGTACTCTATTTTAGGGCATACCTGGCTCTTAAACAGATGGAGGATTGCATCAGCAGTGAGATACCTACTAGAGCAGTAGAATGATCCAACCATTTTTCCAGCAATCTTGGCAACAGATTTGATGTATGTGTTTCATTTCAGATCAGGAGTGAAGATCAGTCTCAGAAGTTTGTCAAGATATGGAGCTTCTTCAAGACAAGAGACATTCATTTCAATTCGGGCGTGGTGGGTGTCAGAGCGATTATGATGAAAGGAGAGAAGCTTGATTTTCGATGCATTAAAATTAACCAGCCACCTTTTTCTCCATTGAAACATGTTCTCAAGATCAGAAGAGAGAGAATCAGAAAGATCTTAGTCATTGCTGACCTTTGAAATGATTTTTTTTTATTATTACATTTTCACCCCAAACAAGCCACATTGCCATTTTGGTGTAGGGTGCTACTATCAGGGACATAAGCTACTGGGGTACTATGTAGGGAGTTGGGCAGTAAGATGTCGGTTCACGTTACACTTGAACTTCTGCATGTCAGTACAGTTGGAGAAGCAGGAACCAGGAAGGGAATTCCAAAGTCTAGCGGTTCTGGGGAAGAAACTACTGGAGTAGAAAGCTCTCCTACATCTAGGGATATCCACTGTGTGGGGGTGGGATTTAGCTGCTTGTCGGGTTTGTAAACGGTATTTACGTCATGGGGGCACAAGTGCTTGCAGTTCGTCAGAGCATTCACCATTAAAATATTTATAGAACAAGCAGAGGGATGTAACATTTTGTCGGTGGGGCAGAGGCTGCAGCTTAGATGACAGTTCAGGACCTATCAGGTAGGCGACTCTCTTTTAAACCTTGTCTAGGAGTGAGAGATGCACCAGCCAAAATATGACAACAATACTCCATACATGGGCGAATGGTGGCCTTATGGAGGTACAGAATACTTTCGGGCGTTAGTAGCTTTTTAACACGGTAAACAGAGTCTACATTCTTCGCAGCGGTCCTAGTAATGCTCTCAATGTAATTGTTCCAACTCATGTTTCCTGTGAACATTAGGCCATAGATTGTGGTGTCATCTGCATAAATATCTACAAATGATTTAAGAATGTGATTTGGGAGATCATTAATGAAGATCAGGAAGACAGCTGAATCCAAGATGGAATTTGAAGAGACGACAGTATTAATACTATGAGTTTCTGATTTCTGACAATTAACGACTACTCTTATAATTCTGTCAGAGAGAAAAGATTTAATAATTAATCAATTATAATTGAGAGGACATTTCCAGCTTTCCCATACTGAGGATCTTGTGAAGTAGATTTTTATGCCATACTCAATTTAACACTGTTCCAGTCTTATCCTCGAGTGGACTTCAGACCTTGATAAGTGGTGATTCCCAAGTTAAAAAAATAATCAAGATAAAACACGTGTTGGTACAGAACAGGAAAAATTTGCAAAAGAAATTTGAACATTTTAAATCTCAGGCACTGACGGGTCGGAACAGCTAGTCTCATATCTCTACTTGTATACAAACAGAACTTTGTCTGCATGTGTGCGTTCGTTCCCTATGGACTCCAAAATGGCAGGCCCTGGGTTTTTTTAAATTTCACACAAATGTAATATATGTGGCTAGCAATGTTCTTAGATAGGTTTTGTATCAGAATGCCTCTGATAAGTATTGGAAATTGATAATCGAAAAATCTCATTAGAGAAGAAACAGTTCGGTTTTAACCGGTTAACACTCTTATACTGCCTAACATTACAATTGCATTTGAGATAGAAGGGTCTGGTGTACAAAACGACCAGTAAGGTTGTTTAATAAGACAGAAGCACTTTTAAAATGAATGTTTCTGCTTAGAGCGTAATCGAACAAGAATACTTGACTTTTGCATTTTAAAGTTTAATTCAAGTCATTATATATAAAAAATAATTTTATAAAATCAGCAGTAGGTTCTCTACAGTGCAATGTAGACCACAATATATTGTGGACTAATTGACTGCGGGGAGGCATGTGAGTTTCCTCCTCGTGCTCCTCGGTGGGTTCCCAACTAGAGCAGGCAATCAATTGATTTCTTTGTTTCTACGCATGTGCAAATATACATTTATATTTTTCCGATTTTTGTATGCATATTAATTCAGATCAGACGGTAATGAATAAGGCTGGTGAACTAAAGGTTTTGATTTCGATTCTAGCTGATAGCATGCAATTCATTTTTTTTTTTTAACTTTTGAAATCACTAATTGGGTGCACTATAATAAGGAATAGAGTATTGGCTTTATTATAATAAATACGAAATCTGCATGAATAAATAAAAATATCATATTGAAGCATATTTAATGACCGGGCAACTCAGGGTGACCTGCTAGTTCAATATTTGTATGCATATATATATATATATATATATATATATATATATATATATATATATATATATATATATATATCTGTGGAAACATACTTTACTAGCAGTTCAGCCCGGCGTTGCTCAGGACCTACATACTGTTCATAACTTGCCCTATGTGTAAATACACTTTATGTACGATTTCAAATATTTAGACCAAAATTTGTCTGAGTCATTTCGTAGAGACCGTAGAGGTCAATGTTTTTTTAACTTTGACCCCAATTTTGATCCCTTAACATTTATTATTTTGGTTTCAAATCAAAATACAGTTTTACCCATGTCCAAGTTACCTACATCTAAAATTTCATGTTTTTAGACCCAAAATTAGCAGAGGAATTTGGTAGAATCTGCAAAGGTCAACTCTTTCAACTTTGACCTTTTGACAGCCAAATTTTCAGCCCAAAACTGGTTAAAATGCTTGCTGTATGTTTGAATATCCGTTATGTATAAATTTCAAATGTTTACACCAAAAATTGGCTGAGTAGTTTGCTAGAGACTGCAAAGGTCAAATCTTTGGAATTTTGACCCCGTGGCAGATAAAATTTTCAATCCAAACCGATTAAAACGCTTGTCTGAATATCCTTCATGTAAAATTTCAAATGTTTAGACTAAAAATGGGCTGAGTAATTTGGTAGAGACCGCAGAGGTAAATTTTTATTAACTTTGACCCTAATTTTTACCCCTTAACATTTGGGGGGGGGCTCAAATCAAATTAAAAAAGCTTGATTCATGTCCAAGTAACCTATATCTAAAATTTCAAGTGTTTATACCCAAAATTGGCAGAGGAGTTTGATAGAGTTTTCAAAGGTCAAATCATTGAACTTCGACCCGTTGACAGCCAAATTTCTGGCCGAAAACCCATTAGAAAGATTTTCCCAAACCTCAATACCCCTTGTATCAAATCTTGAGTCTGTAGACTTAAAATTGACAGAGTTATTTGGAAGGAAAATGTACACACACACACACACACACATTTTCACTTTTATAGATATACTTTATTTCTTTATAATATTTACAAATCCTTATTTAAGAAGCTCAATGTAATTACAGAGCATTATAATGAATGAATGACAGTATCTGTTTCGTAGCACAAAATCAATTACGTAGTGATTCTTCAGATTCAAAATGGCGTAATGGAAAATTATTAAAGGTATTTGCAGCTTCTCTTCCAATTTTCGGATTTTAATCATGTCAAATCACACTTTATTTACTTTGGATGGATTGATTATTGCTATTTCTTCTGATGAGTTAAGGGCAAAATAGATTCACTAATTGCTATTATAATTAAGCGATTGATTTTGTGCTACGAAACAGATACTGTCAAGAATTGTAAATGTCAACTGAATTAAAGGAATAAATTATAAGATGATCAACATCATGAACTTTGGAATATAGACTTTCGTCATTCATTCAGGATATATATATATATATATATATATATATATTATTAGTGGCCTGGTAAGGCCACAGGGTAGACAATTAAGCAAAGAAAACCCTAAGACAATATTCATCCCATAGCAGCAAAACTGAAACTGACCTGCCAAAATAATATAATTACAAATGTAGGCAAATTTAGGCATATTTTATTGATTTGAAAATATAGGTTCTTCCTTACCAATTGTCATAAAATTTTAACCATGGAATAGTATTATAATTTTCAAAAAGCCTGCAAATTTTCATGTAGTTTCACCCGATAGAACCAAAGATATGAGCATTTCAATATTCAATTTGGCCACCAGTATATATATATATATATATATCCCCAAAACCTTTGGCCTTCATGGATGGGGGACAAAAACTTGCTGCTATGGTTTCAAAGGATCTGAAATAACAGCAAGGGAAGAAGACTTGATTCCAAATATTTCTCATATGTTATATCTCCCCTCTTTTGAAAATAGTGTACCATTATGAATATCTCCAGTATCAAATAATCTTTATACACTGAAATTTACTTTATGTATGAAAACCAAAGAGGGGAGATATAACATATGAGCAATATTTGGAATCAAGTCTTCCCTTACCGTTATTTCAGATCATTTGAAACCATAGCAGCAAGTTTTAGTCTCCCCTCTATCAAGGCCAGAAGTTTGGGGGAATCAACGCTATTTCACATGATTAATGGTAGCCGAATGGATACGGCCTCCGCTAATCGAGCCAGAGATGTCTCGTGTCGCGGGGTTCGAATCGTTCGACTGGTAGTAATTGTGACACCCTGCACTGAAGAATCCCGAAAGGATGAAACACTAGTGTCTGTAGGTATTTAATTATTATAGTAAAAAAATAATTATGACAGCCCCTTTAAGAAATACGTTTCTTATCGTTGAGCACTTTCTGTTGAATAAAAGTCGGTCAATTTAGCTCTTATGCGTAGATCGTCGTATAACGATTTGATCACTGTCTGTCTGACATAATGAACATTTAAATTAAAATGTTTAAAATTCAACGCTATTTCACATGATTAATGGTAGCCGAATGGATACGGCCTCCGCTAATCGAGCCAGAGATGTCTCGTGTCGCAGGGTTCGAATCGTTCGACTGGTAGTAATTGTGACACCCTGCACTGAAGAATCCCGAAAGGATGAAACACTAGTGTCTGTAGGTATTTAATTATTATAGTAAAAAAATAATAAATATATATATATATATATATATATATTAATGAAAACAAAGGGATGTAGACTTTACCTGATATACACAATGGTAAACTTCAAATTAATATAAATAACAATATTCATATATAGACAATTTAATCCCAACCGAATTTAAAAAGCTCAATACGCAATAGAGAATAGAGCTTATTTATAAGAGAAAGAAAATTAAAACTGTAAGTTGAAATTTACAATCAAAATTTATTGTTCGACTGAATACTAAAAAAAAAAACAATTTACAAAGTCCTTATTCCGCGGAGTTTCAAAGAATGCTATTTTTATTATTCTTCTCATCATAGGACATAAAGAAATCAGCAAATTATATTTGTAGCAGTGCTAGAATTTGCTAGTTAAGGCATTAAGTGAAACCGCAATTGATTGTAGTTATAAATTGCCAAATGAAAAAATGAAAAAATATTGGATATGTAAAAAACTAATATAAAAACAAACTGCGCATAATATTTCAGCTTGAATGGAACTCCTCTAGAGTTGATCCAAAATGCAAAATAGTTATTTAGATTGAATGGTGAATTGATTCCAAAATAAGTCCAGCGTGACGATGCATATAATCTGATTGGAAAGTTTTCAAAAATCCGATTGGAAAGTTTACAAAACAGCTGAAATAATGAAAATTGTTTTTTCCAGGCAGTGCAATAGCCCAAAGAGAAGTCTGTCCCTAGTCAAATGGGGCCTAATAGTAAGAAGAGAGAAATCCAAAATGAGAACCTTCATCCTCGGCTTAAAAAGAAAAAGTGATTTCAAGCGGGGGGGGGGGGGCTTGGGAGGGGGGGGACGTGAAAGCTCGTATTTTGATTGCAAAGTTCAACTTACAGTTTTAACTTTTTTCTCTTATATATATATATATATATATATATATATATATATATATATATATATATATATATATTCAATTGCTTAACTACCCTATAGTGAAACACTGCATCCAGTTAGACATTGGTTAGTTTTAAAATCATTGTTTAAATATAAGAATAATATCAATTTATAAGAATAAAATTAACTATTTTGTTTACATTTATATAACAATTTCTGTTAAATCTAATATCTGAATGTCTTACACATGTTTCACCTAGTCACAATTTTAATTTCCATCATTTTTCAATTGGGGAAATGATTATGAGCATCGTGAATTTTTATATATCTGATTTCAACAATTTTTTCCTCTTTGCTCTTCATTTTTTTACTAACAGGCTGCTCAGCGTTGCCTGGAGAATCTTTCAATTTTTGCTCCCTGAACATGACGTCATAAATGATGTCATCTGCTATAACGTCGTATAACGTCAGCTTCTATGGCGTCATATATGACGTTATTTACTATGACGTCATGTATGACATATTTTATCTGCTACAAAGTCACATATTATGCATATATGTGCTATGACGTCATTGTGAACAAACAAACACAGACGGCAATACGGTTTTATTATAATAGATATATATAAAAGTGACGTCTCTCTGTGAGGAACGGTCTCTACCAAACTACTTTGTCAATTCTGGGTCTACAGATTTGAAACTTGATATGTAGAGAATTTAGACTTATGGGACAAATCTGATTTTGTTTTTAGATGGTTAAAATAGCTGCTAAGTGGTTAAAAATGGAACAAAAAATGAAACTTGGCTGGGATAGGTCAACTAAAAATGTTACTTCCAAGCATGCGCAAATATACATTGATTCTTTTAGTTTTTTTTATATGCATATAGATTTAGTTAATGGCATCCAAATCATTTTTTGTTAACTTTGAAATTACTACTCGATATTTGGTATAATAAAATAATCGACAGAGAATTGGGTATATAATAATAAATACGAAATTTGCATAAATTAAAATATATTTAAATATATTTTATGACCGACCAGGTGGCTTGCTAGTCATTTAAAATATCATTTAAGCGTTAAACTTGATCATTATACTTGTTGTGACGTAACTTCCGGTCACCGATACACATCAAAGGTGCGCATAACACACACCAGAGTGTGCGTATTTCATTAACATTTTTTTTCGATGCCTCCGTTCAGTCTTGAAAGACAAAGGATACCCCCTGTAGGGGTAGCTGCGCTTGTAACAATGAGGCAAGGGTTGCGCAATCTCCAACCACACCTCTCCTGAATCGGCACTGTTTGGGTCTAGTGGCAAGGAGAATTCCAGGACGACTGGAAACAATGCCGAGATAAGCGGAGAGTTAACATAGATCTGTACTAAGTCTACTATTTGTAAATACGTCTTGTACTTGTTCTGTAATGAAGCATTGCACTCTTATTGTAACAGAGCAACAACAAATGAAAAAAGCAGCAGCAGCAGCCTAGCGAAAATATTAGCAGCAGCAGCGGAAGCAGCCGTTTTAGTGATATGCAAATTAGCAAGTGTGCGCAAGCTTGGTGACAAGAAAAATAGAGAAAAATGTGGTCACGTGGTCAAGAGGAGAAGCAAAGTTGCATGCCAGGGAAGTTGAACGTGTGGAAATGAGGGCGAGAAAGCACTGGTTATGGCCGGCATGAGGTGACGGGGAGAGAGACTTTTAAAAAGCACGTTATATGGCAGAACGTTGTAAAACGTGTGTGTGTGCAAAAAGACTTTTGAAAAATAATGAAATGCGTTGTTGTTAGAAAAACCACAAATAAAAGCATTTCATTTGCACTTAAAAAAAATGCCGAGTCAGAGTTTTATTTCTTCTTTCCTTTACTTGTTTGTTCCTTTGCGACGAACTCTCAGACAACATTACGGCCACATTACAATTCCACTGCTTAATAAAATAGTCATCTGCATGTTCTCTATTTATCGTTCTTTTTTTTTTTTTTTTAAATGTGATATAACAATACTAAAGAAAAATTCAATAAAATTTAGTTCTCCTCCCTCCACTGCAAGAACTTAGACACAAGGGTCGAAAAGTGGGATTGACAAGTCACCCCCCCACCCCCACCCGAAGAGGGGCACTCTAACCTGCAAAATTTCCTGGGTAGCCCTGTCGGCATTCCCCGATGAGGGCGCCTCAGACGATTCGCAACACACTAACCCCTTCTCAAAAGAGAGAAGGTAAAGTCTGGGAGGGTAGACCCCCTAGAACTGCACAGAACTAAACTCCCACTGGAAAACCAACAGGGACCGTATCATTACAAGCATGGTCTCATCTCTGTGGATTTTGATGACAGAGGATAAAAATCTCTAGCCAAGATCGCAGGCTCCCAAAATCAGCATTAGACCATTCCTGTAATGACCTGGTCCCTGTTGGTTTTGCAGTTGGTGTTAACTTCTGAGCAGTTCTAGGAGGTCCACCCTCTCAAGCTTTGCCTTCTCTCTTTGAGAAGGGGGTTAGTTTATTGCTAGTCGTCTGAGGCGCCTCGCCGGGGAATGGCGACGGGGTTGCCAAAGCACTTTTTGCAGGTCGGATGCGCTGACTACTCAATCCCATTTTCCAACCCTCTGTTGTATGAAAAACTGCTTAAAAATCATTCTGAAAGTCTATCAATCATTTTAAAAACTTTTTTCAAAAAATATGCGGAGCATCGTTTTTATGAAATCACAGAATGTCTCATCCGTCTGGTGAGAAAAAAATTCTTTATTTTATTTTATTTTTTTTTTTTTTTCAGATCATAATAAGGTCATTTGGTGCTTCATCGTTATTAGTCGAAAATTGAAAAAGATGAATTTTCATTAAAAAAACAAAAACAAAAAAACAATGGTATTTACTTTTTTATGTCAATTTCAACTAAAAGCATTGTTATCAAATTAACGGTCATGTCACAATTAATTAAATATTACTGCATTATTAAATAAAATGAGAATTTTCAACCTTTATCGAAAAAAAGGATAAAAAAAAAGGCTTCGCCATATTTGTTTGGGACACGTGACGTGAAATAAAATACAAGGGAAGTAACCTAAGATTTTCAAAGTTTTTAGAAAATAATTACCTGCCTTATACATTAACTAACAGTTATTAGCCTGAAAAAAAAAATCACAAAAATGAATTTTCAATAAAAACTAATGTTATCTACTTAATTGTCAGCTCGAAATTAGTTAAATATTATTAAACTAGCGGGGGTACCCGGCGTTGCCCGAGTGTTTGTTTCCGGGACGGGGGGGGAGTTTTAAAAAATGTTATGGTAGGTAAGTAGGAAGGATCAAACCTGGAGTCATGAGTAAAAGTAGGAAAATAAAGTGTGAAAAAAAACAAAACATCTGCAACGTTAACAGTTCGGCCACCAAGAAAAGTCCATTCCAGTTGTTTAGGAAAAAAAAAAAAAAAAAAAAAAACGACTACGATAGGTCGGCGCGAACGTGAAAATATAATGTGAATTGTCCAGCACGCTAACCACTACGCCACAGAGCACTTCAGCCTAGTTTAGTGATTTTAAATAACTTCACATGAAAGAAATACGAAGCCAAACCGGTGTTCTCTTCTCAACTGTTCCTTGTGAACGATCCCCAAACGGTGTTAAGTGGTGGCAGGAGGAGGAGGAATTTATTAGAGAGAAAATATTTTTCCACTTCCATTGATCTTAATCGATTTTGGCCGTGACTTCTCAGCAGAAAAAGTATAGAAATCTAAGATTATCGAGGAATTTGAGAAATAATAAGCCTATAACACACCTCAGATATTGTTCTGCCGTTTGTGCATATTATATTTGCATGAAATATCTTGATTTTTAATCCTATTAATGTCAAAATCAGACGGGAAAAAATCAGTTCATTTTATTTATATAGAAGAAGAAGAGAAGAAGATAAAACATGTATTTTAAAGATTTCACGATTCATTAATATCCGCCATTAAGTGTAACAAGACAGACTGCAGTTACTTCCCTTGGCTTCGGGCTGTTTATTTAAGTAAAATACCCAATTTACTTCAAAAACTTCATTAATTATTAATTTTCTACTGTATCATTTGTCGTAATTTTTGGATATGTTACTAATTTCGACATGACAATTAAGTAGGTGTCATTGTTTTTAATTGAAATTCAATATTTCGATTTTCGCTCTAATAGCAAAAAAAAAAAGCACCCGAATTACAAAGTTTATTTTTCATCTAACATAACATTGACACTATTTATTTTTAATATGATGTTAAGTTTTTCTATCTAAATTACTAGTGGG
>NC_136498.1:117921701-117924201 GCF_053919585.1 Euprymna scolopes | reverse complement strand
TATATATAAGCACACATATATATAAGCATACATATACATAAGCATACATATATATATGCAAACATATATATATGCATACACATATATATAAGCATACATGTATATATAAATATATATATGCATATATATACATATATATGCATATATATACATATATATATGCATACATATATATATGTATGCATATATATATGTATGCATCTATATATATGTATTCATATATATATGTATGCATATATATACATATGTATGCATATATATATGTATGCATATATATGTATGCATATTATATATATGCATATATATATGCAACAAAAATATATATATACATACATATATATATATATTCATACATAGATATATATATTAATACATATATATTCATACATATATATATGCTTATATATATGTACGCATATATATAAGCATACATATATATATATGTATGCATATTATATATGTATGCATATATATGCATACATATATATATATTCATACATTTATATATGCATACATATATATATGCATATATATATGCATACATATATATAGATGCATACATATATATATATGCATGCAGGCATATATATATGCATACATATATATGCATACATATATATATGTATGCATATATATATTTATACATAAATATATGCATACATATATATGCATACAAATACATATACATACATATATGCATACATATATATAAGCACACATATATATAAGCATACATATATATAAGCACACATATATCTTTGCATACTTATATATATGCATACATATATATATGCATACATATATAAGCATACACATACATATATATATGTATATATATGCATATATATATGAATATATATATGCATACATATATATACATATATATGCATGCATATATATATATACTTATATATATGCATGCATATATATACATATATATATGTGCATGCATATATATATACTTATATATATGCATGCATATATATACATATATATATATGCATGCATATATATATATACATATAAATGCATGCATGCATGTATATACATATACATATGCATACATATATACATATATATATGCATGCATATATATATGCATACATATATACATATATATATACATATATATGCATATATATATACATACATATATATATATGGATACATATATATACATATATATATATATGTATATATATGCATACATATATATACATATATATATATATGCATACATATATATACATATATATATGTATATATATGCATACATATATATACATATATATATATATGCATACATATATATACATACATATATATATACATACATATATATACATATATATATATACATACATATATATATGCATACATATATATACATATATACATACATATATATACATATATATATACATATATATATATGCATACATATATATACATATATATATATACATACATATATATATATATGCATACATATATACATATATATATACATACATATATATATATATGCATACATATATATACATATATATATGTATATATATGCATACATATATATATACATATATATGTATATATATGCATACATATATATACATATATATATGCATACATATATATACATATATATATGCATACATATATATACATATATATACACATATATATATATGTATGCATACATATATAACACATATATATATGCATACATATAAATACATGTATATATGCATTCATATATATATACTTATATATATGCATATATATATACATATATATATGCATACATATATATATATATATGCATACATATATATATACATATATATATATATGCATACATGTATATATATACATACATATGTATATGCATACATATATATACATATATATGCATACATATATAAATGTATATATGCATACATATATATACATATATATATGCATGCATGTATATATATGCATACTTATATATACATATATATGTGCATACATATATATACATATATGTATGCATGCATATATATATGCATACATGCATATATATATGCATACATATATATACATATATATATGCATACATATATATATGCATACATATATATACATATATATGAATACATATATATATATACATATATATATGCATACATGCATATATATATGTATACATAGATACATATATATGCATACATACATACATATATATGCATACATACATACATATATATATATGCATACATACATATATACATATATATGCATACATACATATACACATATATATGCATACATACATATATATACATACATGATGATGATGATCGCAACGTCTTGTCAGACGAGTATTCATACATATATATATGTACATACATATATCTACATACATACATATATATATACATACATATATACAAACATACATAGATACATATATATACAGACATATAGGCATACATATATATGCATACATATATAGACA
>NC_136498.1:117864201-117916701 GCF_053919585.1 Euprymna scolopes | reverse complement strand
GAGAAAGAGAGAGGGGGATATAGTGATACCACTACCCATGTGACCTCTCGCATCTTAATTTTGGGGAGTTCCCGTGGGTACGTCTATGTCATTGTTGTAAAACCTGAGCAATACAGTGAGGCTATTTTCATAACCATCAAGTGCCAGGTGTCCGCCTCATTCTCATCTACCTGCAAGTGTTTTTTTTTTTTTCTGGATCATTCTTTTCAAGTTGTCACAACCCAGACACAAACGCATACCTGTTCTTCTCACCCAGCCTTCCCTAAATTCCCAGGTGCTTGTCACCCACTCGTTCTCACCCTGACGCTCCTCCTTTAATCACAAAAAGGCTGGCCAATATTTACCCACCCCAATCCGTGTAACAATAAATGACTAATAACTCCGACAGTAACAAGAACAACAAGTAGTAGTAGTAGTAATAGTAATAGTAGTAGTAGTAGTAGTATGATAATGGCGATGATGTTCGTTAACTTGTCAGTGTTGTGATGTTTTACACCGGTTTTTTCACCCAAAGGCAGGCTTTTACATGAAAGCCAGTGAGCATAGCACATGACGTAGGACGTTTGCTGTGCCGAGCAGAACTGACTTCTGGAGTACGGTGATGCTGTACCTGATTCCCAAGGAGTTCAACTGTTTCTGAAGATCATCAGGAATTGAGCCAAGCGCACCCGTGATGATTAACACAACCTAGCAATCTCCACCCGCAGTTTCTGCAGTTTCTCGTTCTTCTAATCCTGCTAAGTTAATGTCGTTTGGGCAAGCCACGTCAATAATTTAGCAGAGGCCTTCAGGCTAAGATCATAGTGCAGTATCTGTTCTGATGCTACACTTCACTTTTTCTCCCCTCAGTCAGTGGAGGAGAAATCCCTCATGACTGAGACAATTTTCATTTTTGTTCCCATCCAGAGTGACCCTTTTTGGGGAGCTGGATTTTCCCCACATTAAAAACCGACCTTGTGTCTAACTCTGCCCTCGTGGGGAGGCCAGTAAGTAAATAGGAGCTGCAAAATCCGGTTTCCTGTAAGTTATCTCTCGATCACACTGAATCATGAAATCCCAGAGAACCTTAATGTCCTCATTTTCCACTACCGCTTCTGGGTGATGCTGGTGCCACTTGTCTGCCACTTGGATTCCAAATTTGTGCCACAAACTCCAATGAAGATTTGCACAAACTTTGTCATGGTGACGTTTGTACTCTTTTTTGAGCCAATATAGAACATGCACTAATAATATATGACACTGTTTCAAGAGTTACACCACACGGCCTGCACCTGTCAGAAAAGTTCTTCCCAAAGATGTTTCTATTGATTACATTTATATATAGTGCCTGTTCTTGAGCAGCAAATATAAGACACTAGCAAATATACCCGGCGTTGCCCTGTATTCAACATAACATTAAATTTCTTTTAAAAACAATAAAGTAAAAAACAGAAAGAAACCGAAATATGTGCATGCCAATATTATGTTTTTTTTCTAAACAGTTCACTTCTTGTAAATGAAAAAAAATACTCGAGCTGAGATTGAAACCAAAACCTAAAGACAGTGAGTCAAGTACAATAACCGTTAGACCGGCTTGACTCGATCTTTAAAAAGAGTTTTCAAACTTACTTATTCTTAACATAAGAAACCTGCCATGTAAACGATCCGTGCATGCGTGAAACAGTTGACAAACAAATAAAGATTCAACGATGCCCCAGTACCAATTTTTCAACTTTTACCCCTCAGCAGGCCTTTTTCCGGATAGAAATGTATTCAAAAGTTTTCCACGTGTCTGAATACCCTATACATAAATTTTCAAGTAGATCAAAAATTCGTTGATTATAGAGCAATATGGTGAGATTTATTGCTTCAAAGGCCATCAACGAAATCTCTGTGAGTCTCTCTCTTCCGACCTTGTGCACGTGGTGCAATTGTCCAAAAAGTGGCTGGTTAATTTTATCACATCTGAAACTAAGCTTTTAACTTTTCATCATAAACGCTCTGATCCCCAGTTGAGCCCAATTGATATGAATGGCTCTCATCACTAAGAAGCTTTCTGCTTTGGCAGCTTCTGGGTTGGATGTTCATTCCTGACATCAAACGGAAGACTTACGTCAAATATGTTACTAAGGTTACTGAAAAAAATGGTTGCATGATTCTAACGCTCCAGAAAGTGGGGAAAACTAATGATCACATATCTAAGGTAATGGCCGAAACCCTAGAGAGAGATCTTCAGTCTGTAGTGGAATCGGGTCATAAATGGATGGTAACGTTCAACGCTGCCAAGACAAAGCTAGTTTCCTTTAATAATTACATGAAACCTTACTTCCAATAACTATGGCTAGAGATATTTTACCTAAGAGCACTTCATTCAAGCTCCTTGGCTTAACGTTCACAGGAAACATGAGCTGGAACAGATACATTAAGAGCATTGCTAAGGTTGCTGCAAAGAAGGTGGGCTCTCTCTACCATGCTAGAAAGCTACTTATGCCTGAAAGTATCCTGTACCTCTACAAAGCCACCATTCGCCCATGTATTGAGTACTGCTGTCACATTTGGGCTGGTGCATCTGCTACTAGTCTCTCACTCCTGGACGGGGTTCAAAAGAGAGTCGCCAACCTAACAGGTCCTGAATTGTCATCTAAACTTCAGCCCCTGTCCCACCGACGAAATGTTGCATCCCTCTGCCTGTTTTAATGGTGGATGCTCTGATGAACTACAAGCACTTGTACCCCTTCAACAAAAATACCCCTGAAAAACCCGACAAGTGAAAATGTAATATAAAAAAAAAGTGTCTCACTACCGACATATCCTTCATCTGTAGAAGAGCTAACTACAAATATGTTAACATGGTTTATTGTTGCCATATTTGAACAGAAGCTGCTCAGAGCAACCTATCTTGCCATGACTGAGTTCAAAACCTAATAAGTAATATTCTTTTTTCCTTCCTACAACTTCTTCCCCACATAAGAGAAGTTGCGAGCCTGCCTCTGTATCGTTATTTTCATGGCAAGTGCTCATCTGTGCTTCAATCTATGGTCCCCCTGCCAAACTTTCACAAAAAAGCACTCGTCTAGCTACAACCACTATCAACAATTCCTCTACTCTCTATCTGTACCTAAATCTAAACACAAATTCCATGAACAAAGCTTTTCCCAGAACTGCTCGCTCAGTGAACTCTATTCTGCTGGCTTACTTTCCAGCTGACTACAATATGATTGTCTTCAAGTCCAATGTAAATAAGTTTTTGTTGAGCCGTCCTCTAAAATAATCAAATTCTATTCAATTTCCACAATTAACAATCACTACACTATTCCCAATGACTGCCATACACTCATTAACCCTTACCCTTGAGTGGCCTTCGGGCCTTGATAAATAATATATATATATATATATATATATATATATATATATATATATATATATATATACATATACACTTAAAATGGCTATAATGCGAGGCTCGTTGTTTGTTTGTTTGTTTGTTTTTTTCCTTGTTTGTAAATAAATAAGCAGCTGGAGCCCTATAAAAGCAGCGGGCGAGTGTTTATTTAAATGGACATTTGTTGAGGTCATTTGCGAGCACCGATCCCATGGGGTGGTGGGTAGAACTGCCGATTATCAACGCGATGGTTGTAGGTTCAATTCTTGGCAAGGGAAAGGTGCTAGTCTAGCCACACTGATACGTTGTGATACAACGAAACAGTACTATATGTGGAGGACTATATATATATATATATATATATATATATATATATATATATATATATAGCCAGTAGAGTTTAGTTTCCTAGAAGTACATCCAATGAAACAACATGTGTCTACCAAAGAGTGCTTAATGAGTGAACAGAGCAGGTATATTAAATTTATTTATACAAACATTAATGGCTACATATGTGCATACATGTTTCTGTAATCCTCTCACCGCTTTATGACTCCCACCCAGGTTACATTCTAACTTTACAAACGAAATAGGAAAATGTTTTTGATTGAAATATCAGTTTTCGAAGGTAATTCTTGGCCTGAAGACGTAGTCCCCCAACGCGGGTGATTACAGAAACATGTATGCACATATGTAGCCATTAATGTTTGTATATATATATATATATATATATATATATATATATATATATATATATATATATATATATACTGTTTTGACAGTTTTATTTATAATACATCTTCCCTAACATGCCCTTTCCCTTAGCGAAGTGGGATCGGTTTATTGGAGGTCGCCCACCGGAATGCTGGTGGGTTCCATTTTGAGGGGAGCTGGATCCTTCAATATAAACTGACACGAGTAAATAAACTGATGCATTTATTTAGCTATCTATGCTACTAAAAATGGTGGTCCTCGTGCACAACATGTAAATAATGACGTAATTAGACGATGACGTCAAAAGATGATGGATAATTGTGCGAAGCAGATGACGTCACAAAATGATGACGTCTGTTAGTCCAGAGACAAATGGGGAAAGATACTTTATGACATTTATTCTCTAGGCGAACCGTTTATAGTATACTACGAGCACTGTGGATCTTGTTTATTTGTTTGTCACAGTGCACAATGAATGACGTTACAAAGGATTATGGCGGCATCCATTAAAACAGAGGTTGAGGAATAAACGTGCGCAGTAAATGACTGTACAAAATAATGACGTCACACAGAGTGAAAGAGAGAAGAAGGAAGAGATCTTTAAAACGTTTCATTTATTTATTTTTTACATAGGAGTCACCACTTATCAAGGCCCGAAGATCACTCGAGGATAAGGGTTAATGAGTATGCATAAGTAGTGGAAATTTTGTAAATTGGATTACTTAGGAGGTGGTTCATCAAGAACTTGTTTATGTTAGACTTGAAGACGACCATATTGTAGTCAGCTGGAAAGCAGGCAAACGGAAGAGAGTTCCACAGGTGTGCAGTTCTAAGAAAGAAGCTTTGTTCATGGAATCTACGTTTAAGTTGAGGCATAGATAAAGAGTGGGGGGAATTGTTGATGGTGGTTTTGGCTAGACGAGGGGGGGACCATTGATTGAAGCTCAGACGAACACTTGTCATAGAAATAATGATAAAGCAGAGACAGGCTCGCAACATCTCTTCTGTGGGAAAGAGGCTGGAGGGAAGAGAAAAGGGCATCCCCCCACTAATTATTAAGATGAACAGAATCTGAAGGGTCATCAATAGACTACTGGACGAATCGTGTAGACTGTAGATATTCTCAACCACTCCCGTGTGTGTGTGGGGTGGGGTGTTTTTTTTTGTTTTTTTTTTAAATCTAAAGAATCATTCATATTCCATTTGTTTTACATATCATTACAAACGATCAGGCAGTTTCTCTTTCTTTCTCTTTGTCTATCTCTCTCTCCCTCCCTACCTCCCTCCCTGTCTGTCTGTTTCTCGGTCTCTGTCTTTTGTCTGTCTTTTGTCTGTCTTTTGTCTGTCTGTCTTTTTTATTATTTATTACATTTCACCCCAAACAAGGCACATTGCCACTTTGATGCAGGAGGCTACTATCAGGGACATAAGCTACAGGGGTACTACATAGAGAGTTGGGCAGCAAGATGTCGGTTCATGTTACCTTTTAACTTCTGCATGTCAGTACAGTTGGGGAAGCAGGGACCCAGAAGGGAATTCCAAAGTCCAGCAGTTCTGAGGAAGAAACTACTAGAGTAGAAGGCTCTCTTACATCTAGGGATCTCTACTGTGTAGGGGTGGGATTTAGCTGCTTGTTGAGTTTGGCGGGGGGGGGTATTTACATTGAGGGGGCACAAGTGCTTGTAGTTCGTCAGAGCATTCACTATTAAAGTACTTGTAGAACAGGCAGAGGAATGCAACATTTCGTCGATGGGACAGAGGCTGAAGCTTAGGTGACAGTTCAGGACCTATCAGGTTGGCGACTCTCTTTTGAACCTTGTCTAGAAGCGAGAGACTAGTAGCAGATGCACCAGTCCAAATATGACGACAATACTCCATACATGGGCGAATGGTGGCCTTATAGAGGTACAGGATACTTTCGAGCGTTAATAACTTTCTAGCACGGTAGAGAGAACCTACCTTCTTCACGACGGTCCTGGCAATACTCTCAATGTAATTGTCCCAACTCATGTTTCCTGTGAACGTTAGGCCGAGGAGTTTAAAAGATGTACTTTCAGATAAAGATTCTTTGGCCATTGCTATTGGTGGTAGAGAAGGTTTCTTGTAATTATTGAAGGAAACAAGTTTAGTCTTAGCAGCATTGAATGTGATCATCCATTTTTGTCTCCATTTCACTACAGATTGGAGGTCATCCTCTTGTGTTTCTGCCATTTCTTTAGATATGTGTTCATTTGTTTTCCTGTTGTGTCTGTTATAGAGCGTGGTAGCTGTCTCTCTCTCTCTCTCTCTCTCTCTCTCTCTCTCTCGCTCTCTCTCTCTCTCCTTGGATCAGCAGCATGAAAACCAGAGAAATAACGATGAACTTGCGGTTTAAGTGTGTCTTTGGAGGAAGTGGGGTGCTCAATCCTTTGAACGACCCAGCTTGTGTGCGCAAAAGAGAGAGGGTGTATTTAGTTTGACTCTTATCCCAGAGAGGCACAAAAAAGGGGGTAGGTAAGGGAGGCAGGTAATGCATAGATAATCTGTAAGCTGCTCATTGATTGGCAAGTAGGGGTTAGGGTGCGCGGGACACAAAACCATGTGGCCACCTGCTTCTGTTTCTTCCCAGGGAATAGTCAAACTGAAAACGTTTCTAGAAGGAGGAGGAATTAGTCATTGTTTTATGGCATATCAACACTTACGTGGGTCTTTTAAAAATAAATAAAACAAAATTCCTATTTTATTTCAACGCTTTTATTATTTATATTTTTATTTACTAATCATAATCATATCGTATGAATACAAAGATTCTATTGTTAGCATTGGTTTCCCCGGTATTTTTCTAGTCAGAATTCTTTTCTAGAAAGACATCGGGTACTTATGGGAGGGACCACGTAAAGGTTGCCAACATTTTAGCTGAAAGTGATTTTTTTTGTGGAATTAACTAGATTCGAGCTTAGAATGCCCAGGTCGTCAGTCCATGCTGTTAATCACTTGACCACTGTCACTTCCTTAGGGTCAATGAGGTGGATGGGATTGTCAGTTGAATGATGACGACTATTATGAGCAGACTGAAAATGATGAATGGAATGAACAAATATGATTATTTATAAGAACGGAATATGACAAATGTTTTCTGACATTAGATTTGAAGACGACCATCTTGTGGGCAACAGGGAAGCAATCTTGTGGCACTGTGATCCACAGATGGGAAGTTCTGAGGAAGAAAGTTAATTGAAATACCGTTTAAGATTATGCACACAGAGGAAAAAAAGTTATCGTGCAGTTGTGATAAAAAGACGAGTTCTTGCCATGAATGTCTCACAAGAAAGAACTGAGATGAAACCCCAGTCCAGCACCTTCCATGGAAATCACAGTAAAGTAGTAGTAGTATCGTATGGGTTAGATCTTTATACCGCTATTTTTTAGCCAGTCTGAGAAATTGGCTTCAGACAGATGGGCTGTCACATGACCTCCTTCCAGTCAGCTGATTAGACACTGTAGGATCAAGTGGTCTGTGTCCTGGGCGTCTTCTTTGCACTTTGGGCAGATTGGGGAGTCTATTTGTCTCCCCCTGTGGTTGTTTATTGCCCTCCTGCACAGTCTTATTCTGATCTGGTTTGCAGCTATCCATTGCTTCCTACCATTTATAGCAAAACCTAGGAGGAACAAAGTTGCATCTTTAATCATGTCCTCTTCTTTGGCAATATTGTTCCTCCATTTTTCCTTCCATGTTTCAACTGGGTCGAAATTTTTGATTTTTGAGTTGTAGAATGGCTTTCGGGACTAAAGTCTGGAGGTATCTGGGTCATCTTTTAAAATTTGTTGGATTGGTAAATCCCTGGTGTCCTCCTCGACGAAGGATCACTACTTTGTAGTAGCGTGTGTGCTTTAAAACTACGAATCATCGACCCAGGTGATCAGACGGAATTTAAAGACTTTCTGAATCCTCCTTCTGATCTATTCTTCTACACTGCCGCAAATAAAGTAGAGAAAGACTAAAGGCGTCTCTTTTGTCTGAAAGGGTTGTAGAAAAGAGCGTGAAGTCGATTTTGTACTGCCAAGGAAGGAAGAGTACTTCGCATGACACCTCGCTACTACCTCGTCTTAAGGTGTGTCTGACTGTTTTTTATTTAACACAGCATCTAGTAGCTCTCATAGTTGTGCTGACTAAACACATCTGTTTGCATTAAGCAACTTTAGCATAAGTTAGTGTCCCCAACGATGCTGCGCTAAACAGAGCAGAGAGGGGAAAAAATAGCAAAATACCAAGATCTTATGTACGTCATGAAAAGAAACTGAAATCTTAGGAAGATCTCCATTCCAGTAATTATAGAAGCAACTGGATTTATGAAGTCAGATTATGGTAAAAATTACAGAAAGATATCATCAAAAATAAAGAATCTATTTTAAGCTCAAAACCCTTCAGTGACTTTCTGGACACTCTGTGCTAGAACATAGTTAACTGTTGGATTAGAGAGAGGAAAATTGATGCTTTTAACATCTTCACGTACACATTTGAGATAGAAAAGAGAACTTTAATGGAATAATCGAATATTTATGCGTCTGATAAAAAAATCAAGTGTTAGCCCCAGGAAGGGGGCACCTTGGTTAATGAGAAGGTCAACGGAAGTAAAATAATAATAACAGTTGAATGGATTTCAGAATTACAAAAAAAAAAAAAATAATAATGGCATCGAAAACAAACTGAATTTCTGGCAGAAGAAACTAACGGCACTTCATAGTCACTATAATAATTAGCTGCTTCACTAGACTATTGAAGAGATGAGGAGGCCATAGCAACACAACACTCTAGTAAATACAGCGCCATTTGTTCTCTCACTATGTCCTACAACCTCTTCATTGCAGACAGTATATATGAACACCTCTTTTTCTGAAGTTTTTTGTTTTTAACTTGGGAGTCACCACTTATCAAGGCCCGAAGACCACTCGAGGATAAGGGTTAATGAATGTAAGGTGGTAGTGTAATAATCACTAATGTTGTACATTGGGTAGGATTTGATTATTTCTGGGGACTGCTCAACAAGAACTTGTTTACATTGAACTTGAAGGCTACCATGTTGTATGTAACTGGGAAGCAAGCCAGTGGAACAGTGCTCCGCAGGCGGACAGTTCCGAGAAAGAAGCTTTGTTCATGGAAAGACCGAGCAGAATGCAGGAGGAAGTGGTTTCGCACCTAGGACCATTTGTTGATTAATAAGACAATTCTTGAGAACCGTAGGAAGCAAGAGAGAAACCTAGGCATAGATTGGATGGATTACCAAAAGGCATCCACATGTGGCTATTGTGGTGCCTTGATTTATATATGACGAATCCAGTAATCAAAAAAAACAATGATTGTCCATAAAAAGATGTGGCAAGCATCATAAAGCCATTCCAATGGAACAATAATAATCCTGGAAGTCAAGATCCAGAGAGGGATCTTCCAAGGAGATAACTTATCTCCATTATCCTCTTGATAGATCCGCCAAGTGAACTACTCAATAAAAAACGCAGGGGGATATAATCTGAGCCAGGGCCGCCAACAAGATCCAAACAAAAGAGTTAACTACCATGCTCTTTATGGATGACCTAAAATTATGTGTTAGCTCAGACGCAAGTTGTACATTACCTTTTCGAAAGATATTAGTATAAAGTTTGGACTGGACAAATGTACCACGTGTTTCCTCAGATGAGAAGATATAAATGGAAAACATGCAGCTTGATGAAGACACTAACATCAAAGATGTGGAAGAGTAGGAACAATACAAATGGTATTGAAGGAAACGATTCAATTGAACGTGCCAAGACGTGGAAAAGATTGCCAGAGAATCTGTATGCGGTGCAAGAGACTATAAACATAGTTTTATCTAACATGCTATTGGGTAGCGATTAGTGGAAGTTATGGTCCCGGAATTATAATGCAATAAGTTTTTTGTTTTGTTTTTTACATAGGCATAACCACATATCAAGGCCCAGAGACCACTCGAGGATAAGGGTTAAAGAGTGTACAGTAGTCAATTGGACAATATAGTAATCGTTAGTAGTGGAAATTTGGTAAACTGGATTACTTAAGTGGAACGGCTCATCAAGAACTTGTTTACATTGGACTTGAAGATGACCATATTGTAGTCAGCTGGAAAGCAAGAAAACGGAAGACAATTCCACAGGCGTGCAGTTCTAAGAAAGAAGCTTTGTTCATGGAATCTACGTTTAGGTTTAAGCTCAGATAAAGAGTGGGGGCAATTATTGATAGTGTTTTCAGCTAGACGAATGTTTCTTGTGAAAGTTTGGCGAGGGGGGACCATAGATTGGAGCTCAGTTGAGCACTTGCCATGAAAATAACGATACATCAGACAAACTCGCAACATATCTTCTGTGAGATAGAGGTTGTAGGGAAGAGAAAATTACATTCCCTACAAGGCTACGAAGTTTATTTTGAACTCTATCAAGGTGGGATAAGTCCTTTCTAGTAGCTCCTGCTCAGATGTGGCAACAGTACTTCATCCTTGGACGTACCTGGTTCTTATATAGATAGAGAATTGCATCAGCAGTGAGATATCTACAGGATCGATAGAAGGATCCCACCATTTTTCCAGCGGCCTTAGCAACAGATTTGATGTATGTGTTTCATTTCATATCAGGAGTAAAAGTCCAGCCCAGAAGCTTGTCAAAACATGAGGCCCCCCCCAAGACGAGAGCCATTCATTTCAAGTGATGCCAGATGGGGATCAGAACGTTGATGATGTAAAGATAGAAGATTGGTCTTAGATGCATTAAAGGTAACCAGCCACCTCTTTCCCCATTGTACCACATGCTCAAGTTTTGGAAAAATTGTCTCTTATGGTGTTATGATGTAAACTGATATGCTTATTTCAGGAATAATGAATTTACCCAAAGAAAATAAATACATGGTGTTCCAAAAGAAGCTGATGGTTAAAAAAAAATTCATAACTTTCTTAATTTTTTATATTTCTCTTTTATTTTTTCAGATCATCTAGAGTAACCCTTACAAGGTCATCATGAGTCGTTACACTACCGAGGAGCAGATATTTATCATAGAGTCGTATTTTTGGTTGAATGAGTCAATATCAGAAACTCAAAGAGAATTTCGACGAAACTTCAACACAAGAAATTCCCCTACTCCCAATGCAATAAAAGCTATGGTGGCTCAATTTCATGAGCAAGGGTCTGTATGTGACCTCCCTAAATCTGGTAGACCCTGTACGGCAAGAAGTGATGAGAATTGTCAGAGATTAGCAGAGAGTGTGGCCGAAGATCCATCCACATCGGTAAGAAGGAGATCAAGTCAAATTGGGGTCTCTCGATCAATGTGGTTCCAGCAGGACGGTGCAATGGTGCATATGGCATGAGAAACATTAAATCTGCTCCAGGACATATTCGGCAACCGAATAATTTCTTGTGGCTGTGAGATAAATTGGCCACCCCACTCGCCAGATCTCACATGTGCAGATTTCTTCCTTTGGGGTTACCTCAAAGAGTGGGTATACGCAAACAAACCAGCCACAATAAATGCCCTTAAAAACAATATAGAGGAGGAAATTAGGGCCATAAGCCCTGAAACATTAAGTGATGTCCTGGACAATGCCCTGCAGAGAGCACAAGAGTGTAAAAATGAAAATGGTGGACATTTGAGTAACATCATTTTTCATAACTAAAATTAGACCTTGTGAAAAACATACCCTAGATTAAGTTGTGTAAATAAAATTAGAATAAGTAGACTATGATATCTTACTATATCTCATAAAATCACGGAGTAGTTCATCTACCTCCATATGAAAATTGGTAAGCATAACTTATATATTGAGGAAGTTAATCAAATTTAAAATCCGTCAGCTTCTTTTGGGACATCCTGTATTATTACATCTAACATATTATTTAATTAATTGGATTTCATTATTAAGATGAGTATTTTGTATTATTTATTTTATTCATTGCGGACTATTATCCTCATTTTAAATTGTTGTTTCACAGCGTTTCGACCAACTATTCCTCTAGCCTTCGATAGGAACTCCGAATCTCTTAACTGCATCCTCAGCAATTACTAACTTCCATAGTCGTTGTCTCACCATGTTTTGGCCAAGTAAGCCTTTGGCCTTCTTCGGGGACCATGGCATAGTGGATAGAGATGTTGCATCTTTATGGTTCCAGGTGAGCATTGTCCGAAGATAACAGTTTCAATCCTACCCAAAGTCGGCCAGAGATTTAGTTGGCCACAATGTGGTGAGACAACAACAACTATGGAAGGCAGTAATTGCTGAGGATAGTTAAGAGATTCGGAGTTCCTATTCCCGTCGCAGTAACAACCTGACGAAGGCCAGAGGAATAGTTGGCCGAAACGCTGTGAAACAACAATTTAAAGATGACGATAATAATAGTCCGCAATAAATAAACGTACATCTAACATATCGCAAATAGCAAGTTGCACCATTCGTTCGGCCACTCTCTCCGATCACAGATGCCTGCAAATCAAGATTCTCACGCATCAGTCTAGCAGGTAATTTCAGTGGATTTTTTTTTTATCTGAACAGCTAAGGCATTTCTTCTACGTAGTCCTAGAAAGCCACCCTCACAGGTTTTATCTCTCGTCTTTCGGGTACAGTAAGTTATTGCCTGAGGCACCCTGAGTGGGGAATTTTTAATAGGCCAGAGTACTTCTCCTTTAGGGGTGCTGACTTGACTCTCCCCACTTTCTAACCTTGTGTCACATCTTCCTGTGCCGGGAAGGAAGTAAATAGTAACGATTGTGGCAGTTATGGCCCCAGAATCATGATGTGTACTTCAGTAACATACTTTGTTAGTACACTTTTTGTTAACCATACTGCTGTGTTTGTCTTGATTATTACCGGTTTGCAAGGTTACAGTGCTAGTTATAATGAATTCGAAACTTACACAACACTGGCGACGAGGAAAAAACTTACATTGACACAACACTGGCGACAAGGATCTAAGACTTACACTGCTACAACAAGCACTAAATTACAACTTACCAAGACTAAAAGCCACTTGAGGATAAGTGTTAGTAAGATTGCCAGTTGGATGACGAACAATACTACGAAAGGATTGAAAACAAGATAGCTCGACAAGTATTTGTTTGCATTGGACTTAAAGACGACTATCTTGTAGTCTGTTGGGAAGTAATCCTGTGACAATCTATTGTCATGTTTAAGTTTAAAATGACAGTTTTATCACTAAACAAGCAGATCAAATAGTCGCATCTTCAGAACATTCGTGTTTGCTATTTTTGCTGGGTCTATCAAGACATCATAAACACTCCGAGAAAGACGAATTCCTTTCTTTTTCAAATGTAAAAAAAAAACAAAGAAAATGAACGAATTAATTGTTCAAGATTTAATGCAAACTAATTTTTTCGTGGGTGTGAAATTAATAAAATGAAATAGTGAGTTAACATTGATAAAACAACGGCTTATAGAAAAGAAAGAAAATATTGGTTGTAGGAAATGTGTTTTTTAACTGCGTTGCAACGCTAAGTTGAGCTTTACCTTGCGCTGACGATGACGTGGTGGGGTGGGGGGTGAAGAAGAAGGTGGTTCACAACGTCTCTAAAAGTACAACTGGCAGGTAAACTGCGGATTCCTTTACCCTGACACTCCCACTCCCCTTCTTCAGTGTCTGCTTGTACTACTGCTTTAATCTCCCCCTACCTCTCTCTTTCTGTTTAGCTCTTACAAGTTCTACTTACTTTTTCTTTCAGCTTATAGTCTCTCTCTCTCTCCCTCTCTCTCTAATTTCACTCTCTGACCCTCCGTCTTTCTTTACTCTCTCCCTTCTCTCTCTGTCTGTTTAACTTCACTGCTTGGCACTCCCTCTCTCTTTCTATCTTTCTCTCCTCTGTGTGTGGGTTTAACGTCATTTTCTTTCTTTCTCTCTCTCTCACCCTCTCTCTCCGTCTCTGACCGCCTGTTTAATTTTACTGCCTGATGCCTCTTCCTCCTCCTCCTCCTCTCTCTCTCTCTTTCTTTCATTGTGTGTATGCTTAACGTCACTTTCTCTCCCTCTATCTCTCGCTCTCTCTCCCTCTGTCTAATTTCGCGAACTGTGCTACCGTCTTTTTTACTCTCTCTCTACTTCTTCTTCTAATAATAATAATAATAATAATAATAATAATAATAATAACGGTAACCCCCATGCGCCCTTGTGTTCCAGCCACTCCGTGTGTGTGTGTGTGTGTGTGTGTGTGTGTGTGTGTGTGTGTGTGTGTGTGTGTGTGTGACCATAAACTGGCACCACACCAAATGAATGATGAGGGTCAAGGAGGATGGAAAACCCGAGAAGAGAAAGCACCAGCCAGACCTCCGCTGAATGAGTGCAAAGAGAACTAGGACCTTGGGGAGGATTTTGCCACCCAAATTCCAGTGAAGACCAATGGTCGCTGCCAACGAGAAATCGATGCTAAGTGGCTGTTGCAATAACGCAAATTATTTTGTAAAGTTATTGGAAGAGGTGAAGAGTTAGGTGTATCAGAATTTGGGGGGAATTTTTTACACTCCTAACACAAAACTGCGAATAAAATATTTAAAAACTCGTAATTTCTCTTTTTAAAGTGGGTTGTTTATTTTCTGTATGAATTATACTTCCAAAATAAACTATTAAAGTTGTTAAAACATAATAAGCTTAAACCAGGATTAGGGACAAACAAATTCAACTTGCCTCCTCCCTTGAGGCTCTCATTCACAAATATCCGTGGGCTTAGAACTAACTTAGCTGATGTTGAAGCATTTCTCTTAACAAATACCCCGGATATCTTAGCACTAAGTGAGACTAACCTACACTCCTCCATTCCCTCTAACCACTTTAACATGCCTGGATATCTCCCACTCTGCCGTAAGGACTCTGACAGACATATGCACGGACTTGGAGTTTACATTCGTAATACCCTTCCCTTGACTAGAGAAACACACCTAGAAATAGATGATCAAGCCTTTATGTGCTTTAGACTAAACATGCAACACAATATTAGCTACTATTATTTTCTCTACCGCTCTCCCTCGACTCAGGACTGCACCATAATAAACAAAGTATCTGACAGCATAGACACGGCACTGTCCCTCGACACTAGCGAACAAATACATGTATTTGGTGACTTTAATGTCCACCACAAAAACTGGCTTGGATTCTCTACTTACACAGATGCAGCGGGCAGCACAACTCATAGCTTCACTATATCTCACTCCCTATCACAAATTGTTACGTTTCCAACCCGTTTCCCTGACCAGGAAGAACAACAAGCATCACTTCTAGATCTGTTTTTGACCACAGTTCCCAATGACTGCATAACGTAGGCCCACAGCCCACTCGGGAACGCTGATCATGCAGTGATAATGGTTGAAATCGCCCTAAACTCTAGAGCCAAAACTGAAGAGCCAGTGCTCAAAACAACGAGATATTATAAAAAAGCTGACTGGGAAGCCATCAGGGAACTAATTAGAGATACCCCATGGAGAAATATTTTCTCTCTCCCTGCTGAACAATGTGCAAACGAGACCACTAACTGGTTCAAAACAGCAATCGAAGCGCATGTTCCCATGCGGAAATTTTATAGTAAGCCCCACTCTCCCCAATGGTTTACGTCAACTTGTGCAACTGCCATTGCTCAAAAGCAGCATGCATACCGTAGGTTTAACCGACATAAGTCCAGTTCAAACAGACTGAAGTATATAGAAGCTAGAAATAACGTTAAGAAAGAAATAGCGACAGCTAAGAGAGAATTTACGGAAACCACTAAAAAGCGCATCGAAGCACAAAAACTAGGAACTCGAGACTTCTGGAAAATCTACAACAGTGTAGTAAATAATGGGCAATCAGCAATTCCCCCACTAACCAACAATCACGAGATTGTCTCCTCAGCAACCGACAAGGCTAACATGCTTGCCAGTCGGTTTGCCTCAAACTCCACACTGGACCCTTCCAACCACCCCCTACCTGACTTTCCTATGTGGACAGACGCCACGCTAGACGATCTGAAAACCACCCCTGCTCAGGTGCATGCTATCATAAAAAACTTTGACACTTCAAAAGCATGTGGACCTGATCTTATCACAGCTGTGCTATTAAAAAAGTGCTCAGCCGAAGTAGCTCCAGTTCTCTCCAAACTCTACAACAAATGCCTTAATGAAGCTTGCTTTCCGGGCTGTTGGAAAACTGCTTCTGTTGTACCAGCATTCAAGAATTCTGGCGAAAGGACAGACCCATCAAATTATCGTCTCATTAGCCTCCTCCCACTTTTTGCCAAAATATTTGAGACCATAATTAACCATGCTCTAGTCCATCATCTTACAGATGCTAAACTACTGACTGACAAACAATATGGATTTAGACAAGCCCGTTCCACAGCAGACATCCTAACTGTGATCTCTGAACGTATATACCATTCACTGGACAAAGCGGGGGAGGGCAGAGCGGTAGCTCTAGATATATCTAAGGCTTTTGACAGGGTATGGCATGAGGGTCTCCTCAGGAAAATCAGATCATACGGTATCACTGGTAGAATACTTAACATAATTAAATCCTTCTTAGATAAGAGAAAAATCCAGGTTGTCCTCGACGGTCGTACATCTAAACAATATGATATAAATGCGGGAGTGCCCCAGGGTTCTATCCTTGAACCTCTATTGTTCCTAATATTCATAAATGACCTCCCCGACAAAATTGCCTCTGAGATGGGTATATATGCTGATGACACTACACTCTATGGCAGGCACGACAGGAAGACGAATGAACACATTTCTAAAGAAATGGCAGAAACACTCGAGGAAGACCTCCAATCTGTAGTGGAATGGGGACAAAAGTGGTTGGTCACGTTCAATGCTGCCAAGACTAAACTAGTTTAATTCAATAATTATAAGAAATCCTCTCTACCACCAATAGCAATGGCCAACGACTCTTTATCTGAGAGTACATCTTTCAAACTCCTTGGCCTAACGTTCACAGGAAACATGAGTTGGAACAATTACATTGAAGGCATTGCCAGGGCCGCTGCAAGAAAGGTGGGCTCTCTCTACCGTGCTAGAAAACTACTAACACCCGAAAGTATCCTGTACCTCTATAAGGCCACCATTCGCCCATGTATGGAGTATTGCTGCCACATCTGGGCTGGTGCATCTGCTACTAGTCTCTCGCTCCTTGACAAGGTTCAAAAGAGAGTCGCAAACCTGATAGGCCCTGAACTGGCATCTAAGCTTCAGCCTCTGTCCCACCGACGAAATGTTGCATCCCTCTGCCTTTTCTACAAGTATTTTAGTGGTGAATGCTCTGACGAACTGCAATCACTTGTGCCCCCACGACGTGAGCACCCTCGACAAACCCGACAGGCTGCTAAATCCCACCCCTACACTGTAGAGATCCCTAGATGTAAAAGATCTTTTTACTCCAATAGTTTCTTCCCCAGAACCGCTAGACTCTGGAATTCCATTCCAGGTCCCTGCTTCCCCAACAGTACTGACGTGCAGAAGTTCAAGTGTAACGTGAACCGACATCTTGCAGTCCAAATCCCTACCTAGTACCCCAGTAGTTGTTGCCCCTGATAGTAGCCCCCTACACCAAAGTGGCAATTTCCCTTGTTTGGGGTGAAAATGTAATAAAAAAAGATTAAAAAAAAAAAAAAAAAAAAAAACATAATAGAAATATTATTTTTTTAAAAAACAGTGTTTACAAAGTGTTGGCGCACGTTCAACCAGCCATTTTTTTTATGTAATGAAATCAATTGAATTGTACGAGTTAATTTTTTTCAATTTTTAAACTTTAAAAATCTATCAAAATTTTTCTATTGGTTCAATTTTTACGATATTTTCAGGGTCAGTGTGAAATTTCATGCTCTTTCCAATAAACCGAATATAATATTTTAAACAAATGTTTTTGTTAAAATCCACTCCATTTTGAAATGTCTATTAAAATTTAAATAATTAATTTACTCACCAAAGTTTTATATATCACAAATTGAAGATAAAAGATCAATAAATAAAATATTCTAACTTAAAAAACAGAAAAAAAGAAGGGTTTTTCTTTTTTTTTAATTTACCCGTAAAGTGCGTTTAAACTGCATTCATTTTTTTTTTTAATGAAAGCTCATGTTATGCTTATATCGTCAAGTAAATACTGGACGCTGATGAGAATTTTTTCTATTTCATCCAATGTTTTCTCTTTTAGATATTAAAAAAAAATCACTCGATAAAATAGAAATAAAATATATTAATAAAAAACTCGTGTATTTCATTAAGAGAATAGATAAATCGGTCGACTGTTTTTTTTGTTTAACGGCGAAAACTTATAAGTGAATGTGTGCATTTTTAACTATGGAGGCGCAAAAATACTAATTTTGGTTAACAGCACGCAATGGGTATGTTGTATTCGGTATATAACCACCAGTATTTTTTAATTGTTATGTTGCATTTGGCATATAACCATCAGTATTTTTTTTTAATGGTTATGTTGTATTCGGCATAAAACCACCAGTATTTTTTTTTAATGGTTATGTTGTATTCGGCATATAACCACCAGTATTTTTTTATGGTTATGTTGTATTCGACATAAAACCACCAGTATTTTTAATGGTTATGTTGTATTCGGCATATAACCACCAGTATTTTTTAATGGTTATGCTGTATTAGGCATACAACCATCAGTATGTTTTAATGGGCATGTTGTATTCGGCATATAACTACCAGTATTTTTTTAATGGTTATATTGTATTCGACATATAACCACCAGTATTTTTAAATGATTATGTTGTATTCGGCATATAACCACCAGTATTTTTTTAATGGTTATGCTGTATTAGGAATATAACCACCAGTATTTTTTATGGTTATGTTGTATTCGGCATATAAAGATCAGTATTTTTTATGGTTATGTTGTATTCGGCATATAACCACCAGTTTTTTTTATGGTTATGTTGTATTCGGCATATAACCACCAGTATTCTTTAATGGTTATGTTGTATTCGGCATATAACCACCAGATTTTTTGAATGATTATGTTGTATTTGACATAAAACCATCAGTATCTTTATGGTTATGTTGTATTCGACATATAACCACCAGTATTTTAAAATGGTTATGTTGTATTCGGCATATAACCACCAGAATTTTTTTAATGGTTATGCTGTATTAGGCATATAACCATCAGTTTTTTTATGGTTATGTTGTATTCGGCATATAACCATCAGTATTTTTTATGGTTATATTGTATTCGGCATATAACCATCAGTGTTTTTATGGTTATATTGTATTCGGCATATAACCATCAGTATTTTTTATGGTTATGTTGTATTCGGCATATAACCACCAGTACTTTTTATGGTTATGTTGTAATGGCATATAACTACCAGTATTCTTTATTGGTTATGTTTTATTCAGCATATAACCATCAGTATTTTTTATGGTTATATTGTATTTGGCATATAACCATCAGTATTTTTATTGTTATATTGTATTCGGCATATAACCATCAGTATTTTTTATGGTTATATTGTATTCGGCATATAACCATCAGTATTTTTAATGGTTATGTTGTATTCGGCATATAACCACAGGTATTCTTAGGTTATATTGTATTCGGCATATAACCATCAGTAGTTTTTATAGTTATGTTGTATTCGGCATATAACCACCAGTATTTTTTATGGTTATATTGTATTCGGCATATAACCATCAGTATTTTTATGGTTATGTTGTATTCGGCATATAACCACCAGTATTTTTTTAATGATTATGTTGTATTCGGCATATAACCACCAGTACTTTTTTGATAGTTATGTTCTATTCGGCATATAACCACCAGTACTTTTTATGGTTATGTTGTAATGGGCATATAACTACCAGTATTCTTTAATGGTTATGTTGTATTCGGCACATAACCACCAGTATTTTTTTAATGATTATGTTGTATTCTGCACCAGTATTTTTTATGGTTATATTGTATTCGGCGTATAACCATCAGTATTTTTATGGTTATATTGTATTCGGCATATAACCATCAGTATTTTTTATGGTTATATTGTATTCGGCATATAACCACCAGTATTTTTTATGGTTATATTGTATTCGGCATATAACCATCAGTATTTTTTAATGGTTATGTTGTATTCGGCATATAACCACAGGTATTCTTAGGTTATATTGTATTCGGCATATAACCATCAGTAGTTTTTATAGTTATGTTGTATTCGGCATATAACCACCAGTATTTTTTATTGTTATATTGTATTCGGTATATAACCAGCAGTATTTTTTATGGTTATATTGTATTCGGCATATAACCACCAGTATTTTTATTGTTATGTTGTATTTGGCATATAACCATCAGTATTTTTTAAGGTTATGTTGTATTCGGCATATAACCACCAGTATCTTTTTAATTGTTATGTTTTATTGGGTATATAACCACCAGTATTCTTTTAATGGCTATGTTGTATTCGGCATATAACCATCAGTATTTTTTATTGTTATGTTGTATTCGGCATATAACCACCAGTATTTCTTAATGGTTATGTCGTATTCGGCATATAACCATCAGTATTTTTTATGGTTATGTTGTATTCGGCATATAACCACCAGTATTTTTTATGGTTATATTGTATTCGGCATATAACCGCCAGTATTTTTTATGGTTATATTGTATTCGGCATATAACCACCAGTATTTGTATGGTTATATTGTATTCGGCATATAACCACCAGTATTTGTATGGTTATATTGTATTCGGCATATAACCACAGGTATTCTTATGGTTATATTGTATTCGGCATATAACCACAGGTATTCTTATGGTTATATTGTATTCGGCATATAACCATCAGTATCTTTTTATAGTTATGTTGTATTCGGCATATAACCACAGGTATTCTTATGTTTATGTTGTATTCGGCATATAACCACCAGTATTTTTTATTGTTATGTTTTATTCGGCATATAACCATCAGTATTTTTTAAGGTTATGTTGTATTCGGCATATAACCACCAGTATTTTTTAATGGTTATGTTGTATTCAGTATATAACCATCAGTATTTTTATGGTTATGTTGTATCCGTCATATAACCACCAGTATTTTTTATAGTTATGTTGTATTCAGCATATAACCACCAGTATTGTTTTATGGTTATGTTGTATTCGGCATATTACCACCAGTATTTTTATTGTTATGTTGTATTCGGCATATAACCATCAGTATTTTTATGGTTATGTTGTATTCGGCATATAACCACCAGTATTTTTATGGTTATGTTGTATTCTTCATATAACCACCAGTATTTTTTATGGTTATGTTGTATTCAGCATATAACCACCAGTATTTTTTATGGTTATATTGTATTCGATGTATAACCACCAGTATTTTTAATGGTTATGTAGTATTCTGCATATAACCAACAATATGTTTTATAGTTATGCTGTATTCGGCATATAACCATCAGTATTCTTTTAATGGTTATGTTGTATTCGGCATATAACCACCAGTATTTTTTAATGGTTTTGTTGTATTCGGCATATGACCACCAGTATTTTTAATTGTTACGTTGTATTCCGAATGTTACTACCAGTATTTTTAATGGTTATGTTGTATTCAGTATATAACCGCAGGTATTTTTTTTTAATGGTTGTGTTATAATGGGCATATAACCGCTAGTATATTTGTTTAATGGTTATTTTGTATTCAGCATATAATCACCAGTATTTTTTTAATGGTTATGTTTTATTCGGCATATAACCATCAGTACTTTTTAATGGTTATGTTGTATTCGGCATATAACCACCAGTATTTTTTACGCTTATGTTGTATTCGGCATATAACCACCAGTATTTTTTCAATGGTTATCTTGTATTCGTCATAACTTCAAGTTCCCATTGCTAGTTTTGTATTCAGTATAAATCTGGCTTATGATGATCTGAAAAAAGTCTGAGTTCTCGTCGCCAGTGTTATGACCTTGAAGAGCAAATAATATTTAAGACAACATCGTGGTATATTTACAAGAGTGCGTATTTATGGAAGTACAGAAATGTGTGTTACAGACGGATAGCTTTGGGATTACTTCGACCTTAATTGTAAGCACCGTTTACAACATAATGTGTAGATTATGAGACGATACAGTCACGAAATACGGAAAATCACAATCATTAAATATAGAGAGCGGGATATAGAGATTTAATACAATAACTCTTGCTTGTTAAGCAGAATTACTTCAAACAAGGATAATCAGTCTGCGTTCAAGGATGATTTCAGGGTCAAAGAATTTTTACCACTAGTCCAGAGCGCCTCAGTTATATCTCACAATACGGCCAGGTTTATCGCTTCTGGAATAGTGTGAGCAACCTGGGAATCCATCTGGCAGACACTTTATGCCTATGCAAATGGTCATGAATGATAGTTTCCACAGAGCCTGTACTAATCTTGACATCTTGGGCTATTTGGCGAATAGTAATGCGCTGATCTTCCAAAATGGCAGCCTCAACTTGACAGACAGATGCTTCATCAATGGCAGAAAGGGGGCAACAGGTCTGGGAGTTGTTTCTACAGACTTCCGGCCATGTTTGAATTCACGATGCCAGCATTTTACAAGGTCATATGATGGGGCATTATTACCAGAAGTTTCTTTCATTTCATCAAAAGTCTCCTGTGATGTGCGTCCTTTCAAATACAAAAACCATATCACTGCTCGACATTTAACAGGCTCCATTTCACACCTGACTCAGTTCAAACACCTGTAAAACAGAAACCACAATTATTTCAGAGGTGTAATTTGCCACATAACCCGTAGAGATATAAATCATTGCACATGCAAAATTTCAGCTAGATCAGACAACTGGAAGTGGGTCAGGGGCATTACTTATTGCACGCCCCTCGTATATATGCATATACATACTGTTAGTATATTTGTCCCGGTGTTAAATGAAATCCGGTTTAAAAGATAAAAATAAAAAAATAATTTGCACCCAACCCTCCTTCACCTACCTTTATAGCAGAAAAAAAAAAAATACACCAAAACCTCAAAGGAAAAGAAAAAGAAAACGACAATCATTTATGATGATGATTTTGTTGACATTCGTCTCCCCTCCCCCCTCGATATCTTTCAATTAAGAATTCTTTCTAGAAGGATGGGACGCTGCTGTTATTGGGCATCTGATTCATTCATTTCGAATCAATCGGATGATTGTTGTTAGCATTCTTTTCAGTTGCAGTTAGAATCTTTTTCTAAAAAGACATTGGGTACTTATGAAATGGACCACATGAAGGTTGCCAACATTCCTAAATGAAAGCGATTTTTTGTGGAACGAACTGAATTCGAACTTCGGACACTCGCATTGTCAGTTCGCGTTGTTAACTACTGAGCCACAATCACCTCTGTTGTCACTGCTGTTAAGTTTACTCTCTCCTCGTTTAAATCATTCATGTTTCCAATCCATTCATGTGCTCTTTCTTATGGTCATAACTTTCATCTGCAGAAACAAACCCACAAGCCTCTTTTAGTCTGGCACAAGACTATCAACTTGGAGCAACAAATTAATCTGAATCACATACCGATTATCATGTACGGCACAATCACGTTGACACATCGGTTCTCACCAGATCACCAAAGTTAAGCAATGTGGAGCCTGGCCAGTACCAGATGAGCGACCATTTGGGAAGGCTAGGCGCTGTATATACCTTCTAGGAAGGTTGGGTGTGGGGCCAGCACCCTCACCCTGTAAAAAGAACTCATCGCTACAAAAACATCTACAAAAGTTGTAGATGGCCTATGCCCCTCCAGGGGATCAAGGGCTATGGATGAATGGATATACCCATTATTAGTGATAACAACAGCCAATAATTTCTATATCTTTAGTTAAAATATCTTACTTCACTAAATATTCAACCAGTGCCATATGAACCTGCGCTAGAGCTTCTGACTTTGCGCTTGTGTAAACTCAATGACATTTCTGAATACTCCCCACCCACTCTGCATGCACTGGAATAGTACCTTTCCAAGATGGTCTTCTATGCACTCAGCACTATGTGAATTTTGCAGTCGCAATAGGCAACAGCTTCCTCATAACCTTCAAGAAGTAACCCTGTTAATATGCATCGAAAACAAATGGTTGTAAGTTCCGTCACGGTCTTGTGCACGTGCTGTGCAAAAGCAAAGAGGATTGGAGGGAAAGTCTAATCGCCAAAGCGAGAAGCTAGCGGGTCACGTAATGAAGCCAAAATATGAGTGACATATGCCCACATGTCACATGCGAACATGAATAAAGAAAAAAAAAGAAGATTCTTGACTTGAATTCAGCGTCAACCGACGTGTTTGACTGTGTTGGCCGCCAAAACAAGGTGCCGGTTGAATGGCAAGGCAAAAACCCTATAATGCCTGCATATGGAATTATTGAATTCAGTTCCCTTAACTGGATGGCCCAAGGCCATCAGATGGGAGCACAAATCATGGAAGGAGGAGAAAACAAAAATATGAAGTAATATGTTAGTTCATTTAGTACATCCCACGACGTTGGATGAACAAGTGTTATTGATAGCCAGACGCCATATTGAACATCCACTCAAGACAAGGGAAATAACTAAATATATAGAAGAAGGCCAGCAAGTTCGATAACTCCAACTTTAAAATTGCTGGTGTCTTCTGGTGTCAGGTGTAAGTCAAAGTTCCAACAAAAAGAAAAAACAAACAAACAAAAAACGGTTTATTAATACAACAATTCTCTTAGAATTTCAGTAGAGGCTCTCATCTTTGTCAAACAGTCTGCGACCTGTTCCTGTCCCCTGATCCATTCAATTTGGATTTCTTCCTTTACCAACATTTCCTTTACTCTGGCCACATCAACTCTCAAACGTCTGCCACTTATAAGATTTGATGATTTTAAGGTCTCTGCAAAACAGACTATGCATCTTTGGTAAGATTTCTTGCAGCATGGCAGCTATCACTACACCTGCATCAGCAGCTTCACTGAGTGCAAAAGTCTCGGACACCAATAGGCTCTTTGTTACTTGATCAAGTTTTTTTGATGACCAGCATATAGGAGCCAGTCTATTTATCTTACCATAAACAAAGATAATAAATGCCCCCTGTGAGGAACCATCCTCCAAGCTGGCATAGGTAGCATCCAAATAGCAAACCACACTCAAATATGAAGGATTTTTCAACTGTGGAAAGGATATGGAACCCGTCTTTGATTTTAGCTTTAATAGTGACTTGTTGACTTCAAAAGGTAACTTCATTTAAGGAGACATATATATCTTTCTTTAGATAATCATAACACGTAACATTAACTTAGGGTTAATACAAAGGTTTATTTACAAAGGGAATACAAGGTGAGATTCTGTCTCTCTTGGTGTCTTGGAACTCTCTAATTCCCGGAGGAGTGTTTCTACATTGTCTTTTTTTTTTTTTTTTTTTTTTTTTTACATGGGGGTCACCACTTATCAAGGCCCGAAGGCCACTCAGGGATAAGGGTTATTGCGTGTACAGTAATCAATGAGATAGTATTGTAGTAATCATTAGTATTGGGGGTTTTGATAGAGTGTCTTACTTAAGGGGGCGGTTTATCAAGAGTTTGTTTATGTTGGACTTGAAGACGTCCAAGTTGTAGTCAGGTTGGAAACAGGCAAGCGGCAGAGAGTTCCACTGGCGTGCAGTTCTAAGAAAGAAGCTTTGCTCATGGAATCTACGTTGTCTGTATATTATTGTACGGAGGGGTGCTAGGTCATTCCATTATAACAGAGATTTTCCGGTATTACTCATCCCACACACATCAAACAATAAATCAGGTTGAGTCTGGGTAGATATCCACATCATTTGACATCATTTAGTCTTTTTAAATCTGTCTTCTCCTCTTCATTCAGTTCATCATTTTTTCTTAAGGATCTTCCTTTCTTTATATCTATTGGAGAAATAGATGACACATAATTGTTTTCGTTTATAATGATCCCATCTTCCGTTTGTCTAATGCACAATCCCAGAAATTTGAAGGTTCCATTTTCATGCAATCTAACCTTGAATATTTTCTTTAATTCTGAAATCACATTTTAAAAAAAATAATCATTTCCATAAAATATAAAGTCATCTACACGCATTGCCAAAACACCCATCAAGTTCTCAGATAAATCATGCCAAACAAACAGTGCATTGTCATATGCATTTACCAGTCCTTTTAGTTTAGTTAATTCCTGAGTAACTTATAATTAAGCTATATATCGCCCGTGTAAAATATGAACTATAACTTCTATTTGTGCACACTTCTACAGAGGTCAACATGTACAAGCCAAAATCACATGTCCTTACGTGACTACCCAATTATTCAAACACACAGACACAGAAAAAGCATGGAGAGGAGTACGTTCAGGCATCACACAGCTTTGAGGCGAATGTATTTCTGGTGACCTTTGACATTAGGCTTCCATCCCCTTCTCTTCTTCCTCTTTTTCACTTGACACCAAGCCGTGCACATGTATAAACTATGCACTTCATAAGCATGCATTCGGAGAGCGACAACAGAAACATGAGGTAGGCTTGCATATTTTTCATATAAACATTGTTACCTGTAAGATGCTTACACATAGAGCTAATACAATATGAACAATCCAAGACTTATAATTAAGCTATATATCGCTTGTGTAAAATATGTAATCATAACCTCTATTTGTGCACACTTCCACAGAGGTCAACATGTACAAGCCACAATCACACGTCCTTACGTGACTACCAAATTATTGCACTAATGTATGAACTTTGTTTTGTTTTAAATAAATAATGTAGTTTTATATATATACTAGTATAATGGTTTTCGTTATTGCTAAGTCGTGAACATGCATTATATAGCCTCGCAACAATTGGTGACCCCGACGTGATATAACTCTCTTGTACCATGAATGGGACACATCATTCAATTCATAAATACATCTTTTCAGCTTCCACACTTGTGACTCTGAGCATGCCTCAGATGGTGGCTTGAGAAATACTTCTCTCTCTTTAGCATATCACATTGCAAAAATGCTGAGGTGAAATCAAGGGTCTCCACCTGCCAATTCTTAACGAAATTAATTAATGAGAGGTGTACATGATCTGAATCCACAACAGTGTTAATATTTCTAGGAATAAAACCAGTGCAGTCTTTGGCAAAATGTCTAATAGAACCACATTTGAAACAACGCATTGTCCTACCTTGTCTGTCTGTTGGATTTGTTTTGTTTCTTCAATAGAATTTTTGTTCCCTTTTACTTCAGTTCTGATTGAAATTTACAGTTTCAATTTCTTCCTTGATAGCAGGAACCATTTTGCATTCCAATAAAGAAATATCGGAAAACACTTTTTTTTAAAAATATCTTCCACATGTTGTTCTCGCTAATTTTTCATTTTCTTCCGATACATTTGCTGCATTTAAAAAAAAATGCTTGGACTCCTTCGAGCAGAGAAATTCCGTATTTACGTACTTTCTGGTACAAGAATTCATAACACACCAAAAAGTCGTTTATGTTTATTCCACCAGCTCTTTTGTAAGAGTAAAATTGCTTGAATGACATGTAAGCAATCGTGTTTTCGTCCTTTAAATATACCTCGTCCAACTCGTCTGTAATTATTTTTAACCCGTTAGTTTGGCCCATATCTGTGACGTCTAGGTGTGAAACGCATTCTCGTATGTTTTGTGGCAATGACAAACTACTGCTGGGCCCTGTTTTTCCTTAGATAAATCCGTGAAGATAGACTATATACTTATGTCTTGTTTCCATTCAATGTAGATTTCTTCACTCTGCAAAATAGGAGGCTGTTTCGTAAATGGCACCATCTTTTTTCAATTGTGTTTCAACCTAAGTTGACCAGATACATACTATACGTAATATCTGTCATACAAAAAAAAATATGCTCTGCTACCAATATTAGTTCACTTAGTACACCCCACGATGTTGGATGAACACGTGTTACTGATAGCCAGACACCATATTGAATATCCACTAGAGAAAGGGGAAATAACTAAATATATAGGAGAAGGCCACCAAGTTAGATAACTCTGACTTTAATAATATCTGTCATCTAAGGAACTTTATGAGACTGAATTCGTTGCCCCCAAAACAAACGACTTGCCTCCTCACAAGGGTCAGCAGATACCCGCTATGTCAGACTTTTACTGTGTTTTGCGCGAGGGTCGCTCTTGGATGTACTCTGTTTGGAAAAGCTCAGGATTGCCTGCCTTCTATGAACTGTTTGCATATGTATGCCTGGATCAAAACCTTATCGGTGGATTACCCGAGGTCAGGTTGGTGATTTTATAATTCACGCTACCTCTATTCTAAAAGAAAGGAAAATGATCGGAGAAAACTCAATATTGTGTCAAACGCCTGTTTATTGAATTTAAATGACTTTGCTGCTGATATATTCGTGCCATATCTTTGATCCCCCCCTCTACTTCAGGTGAGGTGCTCCCCATGGCGTTATGCTTAGCTGATCAGGAAACTATTCAGCTAGAGGAGTTTCTTTTGTGTTTCAAGTCCCGACTAGTCTGCCGATGAACACTTAGTCCGAAAGGCCCTTTTATGTTTTAAGCCCCATTGGGCCTTCCAATTTCTGGTACAAGAATTCATAACGCACCAAAAAGTCATGTTTATTACAGCAGCCGTTTTGCAAGAGTAAAAATCCTTGAATGACATGTATGAATGACACCGAGTTTCCATCCCTTAAATATATCTAGTTCCAATGATGGAAATATTGGAAGACTCTTTGCTGATACATATTTCTTTCTTTGCATATTTCGCTTACATGTTTTTAATGTTAATCGATCTTTGGAGAAATTTTTTAAAAAATGATAACATTCGAAGTTTTTTATAATGATACTCTAGTACTGTTTTTATGAATTCAAATCATTTGGTAATAATATTTTCCATGATCAACATTTATAATCCAATTTCAGTCACCTAAATTACTAAAACATTTATAATCCAATTTTAGTCACCTAAATTACTAAAATATTTATAATCCAATTTTAGTCACCTAAATTACTAAAACATTTATAATCCAATTTTAGTCACCTAAATTACTAAAACATTTATAATCCAATTTTAGTCAGCTAAATTACTAAAACATTTATAATCCAATTTTAGTCACCTAAATTACTAAAACATTTATAATCCAATTTTAGTCACCTAAATTACTAAAACATTTATAATCCAATTTTAGTCACCTAAATTACTAAAACATTTATAATCCAATTTTAATCACCTAAATTACTAAAACATTTATAATCCAATTTTAGTCACCTAAATTACTAAAACATTTATAATCCAATTTTAGTCACCTAAATTACTAAAACATTTATAATCCAATTTTAGTCACCTAAATTACTAAAACATTTATAATCCAAATTTAGTCACCTAAATTACTAAAACATTTATAATCCAATTTCAGTCACCTAAATTACTAAAACATTTATAATCCAATTTTAGTCACCTAAATTACTAAAACATTTATAATCCAATTTTAGTCAGCTAAATTATTAAAACATTTATAATCCAATTTTAGTCACCTAAATTACTAAAACATTTATAATCCAATTTTAGTCACCTAAATTACTAAAACATTTATAATCCAAATTTAGTCACCTAAATTACTAAAACATTTATAATCCAATTTTAGTCACCTAAATTACTAAAACATTTATAATCCAATTTCAGTCACCTAAATTACTAAAACATTTATAATCCAATTTTAGTCACCTAAATTACTAAAACATTTATAATCCAATTTTAGTCAGCTAAATTACTAAAACATTTATAATCCAATTTTAGTCACCTAAATTACTAAAACATTTATAATCCAATTTTAGTCACCTAAATTACTAAAACATTTATAATCCAATTTTAGTCACCTAAATTACTAAAACATTTATAATCCAATTTTAGTCACCTAAATTACTAAAACATTTATAATCCAATTTTAGTCACCTAAATTACTAAAACATTTATAATCCAATTTCAGTCACCTAAATTACTAAAACATTTATAATCCAATTTTAGTCACCTAAATTACTAAAACATTTATAATCCAATTTTAGTCAGCTAAATTACTAAAACATTTATAATCCAATTTTAGTCACCTAAATTACTAAAACATTTATAATCCAATTTTAGTCAGCTAAATTATTAAAACATTTATAATCCAATTTTAGTCACCTAAATTACTAAAACATTTATAATCCAATTTTAGTCACCTAAATTACTAAAACATTTATAATCCAATTTTAGTCACCTAAATTACTAAAACATTTATAATCCAATTTTAGTCACCTAAATTACTAAAACATTTATAATCCAATTTCAGTCACCTAAATTACTAAAACATTTATAATCCAATTTTAGTCACCTAAATTACTAAAACATTTATAATCCAATTTTAGTCAGCTAAATTACTAAAACATTTATAATCCAATTTTAGTCACCTAAATTACTAAAACATTTATAATCCAATTTTAGTCACCTAAATTACTAAAACATTTATAATCCAATTTTAGTCACCTAAATTACTAAAACATTTATAATCCAATTTTAGTCACCTAAATTACTAAAACATTTATAATCCAATTTTAGTCACCTAAATTACTAAAACATTTATAATCCAATTTCAGTCACCTAAATTACTAAAACATTTATAATCCAATTTTAGTCACCTAAATTACTAAAACATTTATAATCCAATTTTAGTCAGCTAAATTACTAAAACATTTATAATCCAATTTTAGTCACCTAAATTACTAAAACATTTATAATCCAATTTTAGTCACCTAAATTACTAAAACATTTATAATCCAATTTTAGTCACCTAAATTACTAAAACATTTATAATCCAATTTTAGTCACCTAAATTACTAAAACATTTATAATCCAATTTTAGTCACCTAAATTACTAAAAAATTTATAATCCAATTTTAGTCATCTAAATTTCTAAAACATTTATAATCCAATTTTAGTCACCTAAATTACTAAAACATTTATAATCCAATTTTAGTCACCTAGATTACTAAAACATTTATAATCCAATTTTAGTCAGCTAAATTACTAAAACATTTATAATCCAATTTTAGTCACCTAAATTACTAAAACATTTATAATCCAATTTTAGTCACCTAAATTACTAAAACATTTATAATCCAATTTTAGTCACCTAAATTACTAAAACATTTATAATCCAATTTTAATCACCTAAATTACTAAAACATTTATAATCCAATTTTAATCACCTAGATTACTAAAAAATTTATAATCCAATTTTAGTCATCTAAATTTCTAAAACATTTATAATCCAATTTTAGTCACCTAAATTACTAAAACATTTATAATGCAATTTTAGTCATCTAAATTACTAAAACATTTATAATCCAATTTTAGTCACCTAAATTACTAAAACATTTATAATCCAATTTCAGTCACCTAAATTACTAAAACATTTATAATCCAATTTTAGTCACCTAAATTACTAAAACATTTATAATCCAATTTTAGTCATCTAAATTACTAAAACATTTATAATCCAATTTTAGTCACCTAAATTACTAAAACATTTATAATCCAATTTTAGTCACCTAAATTACTAAAACATTTATAATCCAATTTTAGTCACCTAAATTACTAAAACATTTATATTCCAATTTTAGTCACCTAAATTACTAAAACATTTATAATCCAATTTTAGTCATCTAAATTACTAAAACATTTATAATGCAATTTTAGTCACCTAAATTACTAAAACATTTATAATCCAATTTTAGTCACCTAAATTACTAAAACATTTATAATCCAATTTTAATCACCTAAATTACTAAAACATTTATAATCCAATTTTAGTCACCTAAATTACTAAAACATTTATAATCCAATTTAAGTCACCTAAATTACTAAAACATTTATAATCCAATTTTAGTCACCTAAATTACTAAAACATTTATAATCCAATTTTAATCACCTAGATTACTAAAACATTTATAATCCAATTTTAGTCACCTAAATTACTAAAACATTTATAATCCAATTTTAATCACCTAAATTACTAAAACATTTATAATCCAATTTTAGTCATCTAAATTACTAAAACATTTATAATCCAATTTTAGTCACCTAAATTACTAAAACATTTATAATCCAATTTTAGTCACCTAAATTACTAAAACATTTATAATCCAATTTTAATCACCTAGATTACTAAAACATTTATAATCCAATTTTAGTCATCTAAATTTCTAAAACATTTATAATCCAATTTTAGTCACCTAAATTACTAAAACATTTATAATCCAATTTTAATCACCTAGATTACTAAAACATTTATAATCCAATTTTAGTCACCTAAATTACTAAAACATTTATAATCCAATTTTAATCACCTAAATTACTAAAACATTTATAATCCAATTTTAGTCATCTAAATTACTAAAACATTTATAATCCAATTTTAGTCACCTAAATTACTAAAACATTTATAATCCAATTTTAGTCACCTAAATTACTAAAACATTTATAATCCAATTTTAATCACCTAGATTACTAAAACATTTATAATCCAATTTTAGTCATCTAAATTTCTAAAACATTTATAATCCAATTTTAGTCACCTAAATTACTAAAACATTTATAATGCAATTTTAGTCATCTAAATTTCTAAAACATTTATAATCCAATTTTAGTCATCTAAATTTCTAAAACATTTAAAATCCAATTTTAGTCACCTAAATTACTAAAACATTTATAATCCAATTTTAATCACCTAGATTACTAAAACATTTATAATCCAATTTTAGTCACCTAAATTACTAAAACATTTATAATCCAATTTTAATCACCTAAATTACTAAAACATTTATAATCCAATTTTAGTCATCTAAATTACTAAAACATTTATAATCCAATTTTAGTCACCTAAATTACTAAAACATTTATAATCCAATTTTAGTCACCTAAATTACTAAAACATTTATAATCCAATTTTAATCACCTAGATTACTAAAACATTTATAATCCAATTTTAGTCATCTAAATTTCTAAAACATTTATAATCCAATTTTAGTCACCTAAATTACTAAAACATTTATAATGCAATTTTAGTCATCTAAATTACTAAAACATTTATAATCCAATTTTAGTCACCTAAATTACTAAAACATTTATAATCCAATTTTAGTCACCTAAATTACTAAAACATTTATAATCCAATTTTAGTCACCTAAATTACTAAAACATTTATAATCCAATTTTAGTCACCTAAATTACTAAAACATTTATAATCCAATTTTAGTCAGCTTAATTACTAAAACATTTATAATCCAATTTTAGTCACCTAAATTACTAAAACATTTATAATCCTATTTTAGTCACCTAAATTACTAAAACATTTATAATCCAATTTTAGTCACCTAAATTACTAAAACATTTATAATCCAATTTTAGTCACCTAAATTACTAAAACATTTATAACCCAATTTTAGTCACCTAAATTACTAAAACATTTATAATCCAATTTTAGTCACCTAAATTACTAAAACATTTATAATCCAATTTTAATGACCTAAATTACTAAAACATTTATAACCCAATTTTAGTCACCTAAATTACTAAAACATTTATAATCCAATTTTAGTCACCTAAATTACTAAAACATTTATAATCCAATTTTAATCACCTAAATTACTAAAACATTTATAATCCAATTTTAGTCACCTAAATTACTAAAACATTAATAATCCAATTTTAGTCACCTAAATTACTAAAACATTTATAATCCAATTTTAGTCACCTAAATTACTAAAACATTTATAATCCAATTTAAGTCACCTAAATTACTAAAACATTTATAATCCAATTTAAGTCACCTAAATTACTAAAACATTTATAATCCAATTTTAGTCACCTAAATTACTAAAACATTTATAATCCAATTTTAGTCACCTAAATTACTAAAACATTTATAATCCAATTTTAGTCACCTAAATTACTAAAACATTTATAATCCAATTTTAGTCACTTAAATTACTAAAACATTTATAATCCAATTTAAGTCACCTAAATTACTAAAACATTCATAATCCAATTTTAGTCACCTAAATTACTAACACATTTATAATCCAATTTTAGTCACCTAAATTACTAAAACATTTATAATCCAATTTAAGTCACCTAAATTACTAAAACATTTATAATCCAATTTTAGTCACCTAAATTACTAAAACATTTATAATCCAATTTTAGTCACCTAAATTACTAAAACATTTATAATCCAATTTTAGTCACCTAAATTACTAAAACATTTATAATCCAATTTTAGTCACCTAAATTACTAAAACATTTATAATCCAATTTTAGTCAGCTTAATTACTAAAACATTTATAATCCAATTTTAATCACCTAAATTACTAAAACATTTATAATCCAATTTTAGTCACTTAAATTACTAAAACATTTATAATCCAATTTTAGTCACCTAAATTACTAAAACATTTATAATCCAATTTTAGTCACCTAAATTACTAAAACATTTATAATCCAATTTAAGTCACCTAAATTACTAAAACATTTATAATCCAATTTTAGTCACCTAAATTACTAAAACATTTATAATCCAATTTTAGTCACCTAAATTACTAAAACATTTATAATCCAATTTTAGTCACTTAAATTACTAAAACATTTATAATCCAATTTAAGTCACCTAAATTACTAAAACATTTATAATCCAATTTTAGTCACCTAAATTACTAAAACATTTATAATCCTATTTTAGTCACCTAAATTACTAAAACATTTATAATCCTATTTTAATCACCTAAATTACTAAAACATTTATAATCCAATTTTAGTCACCTAAATTACTAAAACATTTATAATCCAATTTTAGTCACCTAAATTACTAAAACATTTATAATCCAATTTTAGTCACCTAAATTACTAAAACATTTATAATCCAATTTTAGTCACCTAAATTACTAAAACATTTATAATCCTATTTTAGTCACCTAAATTACTAAAACATTTATAATCCAATTTAAGTCACCTAAATTACTAAAACATTTATAATCCAATTTTAGTCACCTAAATTACTAAAACATTTATAATCCAATTTAAGTCACCTAAATTACTAAAACATTTATAATCCAATTTAAGTCACCTAAATTACTAAAAACTTTATAATCCAATTTAAGTCACCTAAATTACTAAAACATTTATAATCCAATTTTAGTCACCTAAATTACTAAAACATTTATAATCCAATTTAAGTCACCTAAATTACTAAAACATTTATAATCCAATTTAAGTCACCTAAATTACTAAAACATTTATAATCCAATTTTAATCACCTAAATTACTAAAACATTTATAATCCAATTTAAGTCACCTAAATTACTAAAACATTTATAATCCAATTTTAGTCACCTAAATTACTAAAAAATTTATAATCCAATTTTAATCACCTAAATTACTAAAACATTTATAATCCAATTTTAATCACCTAAATTACTAAAACATTTATAATCCAATTTAAGTCACCTAAATTACTAAAACATTTATAATCCAATTTTAGTCACCTAAATTACTAAAAAATTTATAATCCAATTTAAGTCACCTAAATTACTAAAACATTTATAATCCAATTTAAGTCACCTAAATTACTAAAACATTTATAATCCAATTTAAGTCACCTAAATTACTAAAACATTTATAATCCAATTTTAATCACCTAAATTACTAAAACATTTATAATCCAATTTAAGTCACCTAAATTACTAAAACATTTATAATCCAATTTTAGTCACCTAAATTACTAAAACATTTATAATCCAATTTAAGTCACCTAAATTACTAAAACATTTATAATCCAATTTTAATCACCTAAATTACTAAAACATTTATAATCCAATTTTAGTCACCTAAATTACTAAAACATTTATAATCCAATTTTAGTCACCTAAATTACTAAAACATTTATAATCCAATTTAAGTCACCTAAATTACTAAAACATTTATAATCCAATTTAAGTCACCTAAATTACTAAAACATTTATAATCCAATTTAAGTCACCTAAATTACTAAAACATTTATAATCCAATTTTAATCACCTAAATTACTAAAACATTTATAATCCAATTTTAATCACCTAGATTACTAAAACATTTATAATCCAATTTTAGTCATCTAAATTTCTAAAACATTTATAATCCAATTTTAGTCACCTAAATTACTAAAACATTTATAATCCAATTTAAGTCACCTAAATTACTAAAACATTTATAATCCAATTTAAGTCACCTAAATTACTAAAAACTTTATAATCCAATTTAAGTCACCTAAATTACTAAAACATTTATAATCCAATTTTAGTCACCTAAATTACTAAAACATTTATAATCCAATTTAAGTCACCTAAATTACTAAAACATTTATAATCCAATTTAAGTCACCTAAATTACTAAAACATTTATAATCCAATTTTAATCACCTAAATTACTAAAACATTTATAATCCAATTTAAGTCACCTAAATTACTAAAACATTTATAATCCAATTTTAGTCACCTAAATTACTAAAAAATTTATAATCCAATTTTAATCACCTAAATTACTAAAACATTTATAATCCAATTTTAATCACCTAAATTACTAAAACATTTATAATCCAATTTAAGTCACCTAAATTACTAAAAAATTTATAATCCAATTTTAGTCACCTAAATTACTAAAAAATTTATAATCCAATTTAAGTCACCTAAATTACTAAAACATTTATAATCCAATTTAAGTCACCTAAATTACTAAAACATTTATAATCCAATTTAAGTCACCTAAATTACTAAAACATTTATAATCCAATTTTAATCACCTAAATTACTAAAACATTTATAATCCAATTTAAGTCACCTAAATTACTAAAACATTTATAATCCAATTTTAGTCACCTAAATTACTAAAACATTTATAATCCAATTTAAGTCACCTAAATTACTAAAACATTTATAATCCAATTTTAATCACCTAAATTACTAAAACATTTATAATCCAATTTTAGTCACCTAAATTACTAAAACATTTATAATCCAATTTTAGTCACCTAAATTACTAAAACATTTATAATCCAATTTAAGTCACCTAAATTACTAAAACATTTATAATCCAATTTAAGTCACCTAAATTACTAAAACATTTATAATCCAATTTAAGTCACCTAAATTACTAAAACATTTATAATCCAATTTTAATCACCTAAATTACTAAAACATTTATAATCCAATTTAAGTCACCTAAATTACTAAAACATTTATAATCAAATTTTAGTCACCTAAATTACTAAAACATTTATAATCCAATTTTAGTCACCTAAATTACTAAAACATTTATAATCCAATTTTAGTCACCTAAATTACTAAAACATTTATAATCCAATTTTAGTCACCTAAATTACTAAAACATTTATAATCCAATTTTAGTCACCTAAATTACTAAAACATTTATAATCCAATTTTAGTCATCTAAATTTCTAAAACATTTATAATCCAATTTTAGTCACCTAAATTACTAAAACATTTATAATCCAATTTTAGTCACCTAGATTACTAAAACATTTATAATCCAATTTTAGTCACCTAGATTACTAAAACATTTATAATCCAATTTTAGTCACCTAAATTACTAAAAAATTTATAATCCAATTTTAATCACCTAAATTACTAAAACATTTATAATCCAATTTTAATCACCTAAATTACTAAAACATTTATAATCCAATTTAAGTCACCTAAATTACTAAAAAATTTATAATCCAATTTTAGTCACCTAAATTACTAAAAAATTTATAATCCAATTTAAGTCACCTAAATTACTAAAACATTTATAATCCAATTTAAGTCACCTAAATTACTAAAACATTTATAATCCAATTTAAGTCACCTAAATTACTAAAACATTTATAATCCAATTTTAATCACCTAAATTACTAAAACATTTATAATCCAATTTAAGTCACCTAAATTACTAAAACATTTATAATCCAATTTTAGTCACCTAAATTACTAAAACATTTATAATCCAATTTAAGTCACCTAAATTACTAAAACATTTATAATCCAATTTTAATCACCTAAATTACTAAAACATTTATAATCCAATTTTAGTCACCTAAATTACTAAAACATTTATAATCCAATTTTAGTCACCTAAATTACTAAAACATTTATAATCCAATTTAAGTCACCTAAATTACTAAAACATTTATAATCCAATTTAAGTCACCTAAATTACTAAAACATTTATAATCCAATTTAAGTCACCTAAATTACTAAAACATTTATAATCCAATTTTAATCACCTAAATTACTAAAACATTTATAATCCAATTTAAGTCACCTAAATTACTAAAACATTTATAATCAAATTTTAGTCACCTAAATTACTAAAACATTTATAATCCAATTTTAGTCACCTAAATTACTAAAACATTTATAATCCAATTTTAGTCACCTAAATTACTAAAACATTTATAATCCAATTTTAGTCACCTAAATTACTAAAACATTTATAATCCAATTTTAGTCACCTAAATTACTAAAACATTTATAATCCAATTTTAGTCATCTAAATTTCTAAAACATTTATAATCCAATTTTAGTCACCTAAATTACTAAAACATTTATAATCCAATTTTAGTCACCTAGATTACTAAAACATTTATAATCCAATTTTAGTCAGCTAAATTACTACAACATTTATAATCCAATTTCAGTCACCTAAATTACTAAAACATTTATAATCCAATTTTAGTCACCTAAATTACTAAAACATTTATAATCCAATTTTAGTCACCTAAATTACTAAAACATTTATAATCCAATTTTAGTCACCTAAATTACTAAAACATTTATAATCCAATTTTAATCACCTAAATTACTAAAACATTTATAATCCAATTTTAATCACCTAGATTACTAAAACATTTATAATCCAATTTTAGTCATCTAAATTTCTAAAACATTTATAATCCAATTTTAGTCACCTAAATTACTAAAACATTTATAATGCAATTTTAGTCATCTAAATTACTAAAACATTTATAATCCAATTTTAGTCACCTAAATTACTAAAACATTTATAATCCAATTTTAGTCACCTAAATTACTAAAACATTTATAATCCAATTTTAGTCACCTAAATTACTAAAACATTTATAATCCAATTTTAGTCATCTAAATTACTAAAACATTTATAATGCAATTTTAGTCACCTAAATTACTAAAACATTTATAATCCAATTTTAGTCACCTAAATTACTAAAACATTTATAATCCAATTTTAATCACCTAAATTACTAAAACATTTATAATCCAATTTTAGTCACCTAAATTACTAAAACATTTATAATCCAATTTTAGTCACCTAAATTACTAAAACATTTATAATGCAATTTTAGTCATCTAAATTACTAAAACATTTATAATCCAATTTTAGTCACCTAAATTACTAAAACATTTATAATCCAATTTTAATCACCTAAATTACTAAAACATTTATAATCCAATTTTAGTCATCTAAATTACTAAAACATTTATAATCCAATTTTAGTCACCTAAATTACTAAAACATTTATAATCCAATTTTAGTCACCTAAATTACTAAAACATTTATAATCCAATTTTAGTCACCTAAATTACTAAAACATTTATAATCCAATTTTAGTCACCTAAATTACGAAAACATTTATAATCCAATTTTAGTCATCTAAATTACTAAAACATTTATAATGCAATTTTAGTCACCTAAATTACAAAAACATTTATAATCCAATTTTAGTCACCTAAATTACTAAAACATTTATAATCCAATTTTAATCACCTAAATTACTAAAACATTTATAATCCAATTTTAGTCACCTAAATTACTAAAACATTTATAATCCAATTTTAGTCACCTAAATTACTAAAACATTTATAATCCAATTTTAGTCACCTAAATTACTAAAACATTTATAATCCAATTTTAATCACCTAGATTACTAAAACATTTATAATCCAATTTTAGTCACCTAAATTACTAAAACATTTATAATCCAATTTTAATCACCTAAATTACTAAAACATTTATAATCCAATTTTAGTCATCTAAATTACTAAAACATTTATAATCCAATTTTAGTCACCTAAATTACTAAAACATTTATAATCCAATTTTAGTCACCTAAATTACTAAAACATTTATAATCCAATTTTAATCACCTAGATTACTAAAACATTTATAATCCAATTTTAGTCATCTAAATTACTAAAACATTTATAATCCAATTTTAGTCACCTAAATTACTAAAACATTTATAATCCAATTTTAATCACCTAGATTACTAAAACATTTATAATCCAATTTTAGTCACCTAAATTACTAAAACATTTATAATCCAATTTTAGTCACCTAAATTACTAAAACATTTATAATCCAATTTTAATCACCTAAATTACTAAAACATTTATAATCCAATTTTAGTCATCTAAATTACTAAAACATTTATAATCCAATTTTAGTCACCTAAATTACTAAAACATTTATAATCCAATTTTAGTCACCTAAATTACTAAAACATTTATAATCCAATTTTAATCACCTAGATTACTAAAACATTTATAATCCAATTTTAGTCATCTAAATTTCTAAAACATTTATAATCCAATTTTAGTCACCTAAATTACTAAAACATTTATAATGCAATTTTAGTCATCTAAATTTCTAAAACATTTATAATCCAATTTTAGTCATCTAAATTTCTAAAACATTTATAATCCAATTTTAGTCACCTAAATTACTAAAACATTTATAATCCAATTTTAATCACCTAAATTACTAAAACATTTATAATCCAATTTTAATCACCTAGATTACTAAAACATTTATAATCCAATTTTAGTCATCTAAATTTCTAAAACATTTATAATCCAATTTTAGTCACCTAAATTACTAAAACATTTATAATGCAATTTTAGTCATCTAAATTACTAAAACATTTATAATCCAATTTTAGTCACCTAAATTACTAAAACATTTATAATCCAATTTTAGTCACCTAAATTACTAAAACATTTATAATCCAATTTTAGTCACCTAAATTACTAAAACATTTATAATCCAATTTTAGTCATCTAAATTACTAAAACATTTATAATGCAATTTTAGTCACCTAAATTACTAAAACATTTATAATCCAATTTTAGTCACCTAAATTACTAAAACATTTATAATCCAATTTTAATCACCTAAATTACTAAAACATTTATAATCCAATTTTAGTCACCTAAATTACTAAAACATTTATAATCCAATTTTAGTCACCTAAATTACTAAAACATTTATAATGCAATTTTAGTCATCTAAATTACTAAAACATTTATAATCCAATTTTAGTCACCTAAATTACTAAAACATTTATAATCCAATTTTAATCACCTAAATTACTAAAACATTTATAATGCAATTTTAGTCATCTATATTACTAAAACATTTATAATCCAATTTTAGTCACCTAAATTACTAAAACATTTATAATCCAATTTTAGTCACCTAAATTACTAAAACATTTATAATCCAATTTTAGTCACCTAAATTACTAAAACATTTATAATCCAATTTTAGTCATCTAAATTACTAAAACATTTATAATGCAATTTTAGTCACCTAAATTACTAAAACATTTATAATCCAATTTTAATCACCTTAATTACTAAAACATTTATAATCCAATTTTAGTCACCTAAATTACTAAAACATTTACAATCCAATTTTAGTCACCTAAATTACTAAAACATTTATAATCCAATTTTAGTCACCTAAATTACTAAAACATTTATAATCCAATTTTAATCACCTAGATTACTAAAACATTTATAATCCAATTTTAGTCACCTAAATTACTAAAACATTTATAATCCAATTTTAATCATCTAAATTACTAAAACATTTATAATCCAATTTTAGTCATCTAAATTACTAAAACATTTATAATCCAATTTTAGTCACCTAAATTACTAAAACATTTATAATCCAATTTTAGTCACCTAAATTACTAAAACATTTATAATCCAATTTTAATCACCTAGATTACTAAAACATTTATAATCCAATTTTAGTCATCTAAATTTCTAAAACATTTATAATCCAATTTTAGTCACCTAAATTACTAAAACATTTATAATCCAATTTTAATCACCTAGATTACTAAAACATTTATAATCCAATTTTAGTCACCTAAATTACTAAAACATTTATAATCCAATTTTAATCACCTAAATTACTAAAACATTTATAATCCAATTTTAGTCATCTAAATTACTAAAACATTTATAATCCAATTTTAGTCACCTAAATTACTAAAACATTTATAATCCAATTTTAGTCACCTAAATTACTAAAACATTTATAATCCAATTTTAATCACCTAGATTACTAAAACATTTATAATCCAATTTTAGTCATCTAAATTTCTAAAACATTTATAATCCAATTTTAGTCACCTAAATTACTAAAACATTTATAATGCAATTTTAGTCATCTAAATTTCTAAAACATGTATAATCCAATTTTAGTCATCTAAATTTCTAAAACATTTATAATCCAATTTTAGTCACCTAAATTACTAAAACATTTATAATCCAATTTTAATCACCTAGATTACTAAAACATTTATAATCCAATTTTAGTCACCTAAATTACTAAAACATTTATAATCCAATTTTAATCACCTAAATTACTAAAACATTTATAATCCAATTTTAGTCATCTAAATTACTAAAACATTTATAATCCAATTTTAGTCACCTAAATTACTAAAACATTTATAATCCAATTTAAGTCACCTAAATTACTAAAACATTTATAATCCAATTTTAATCACCTAAATTACTAAAACATTTATAATCCAATTTTAGTCACCTAAATTACTAAAACATTTATAATCCAATTTTAGTCACCTAAATTACTAAAACATTTATAATCCAATTTAAGTCACCTAAATTACTAAAACATTTATAATCCAATTTAAGTCACCTAAATTACTAAAACATTTATAATCCAATTTAAGTCACCTAAATTACTAAAACATTTATAATCCAATTTTAATCACCTAAATTACTAAAACATTTATAATCCAATTTAAGTCACCTAAATTACTAAAACATTTATAATCCAATTTTAATCACCTAAATTACTAAAACATTTATAATCCAATTTAAGTCACCTAAATTACTAAAACATTTATAATCCAATTTAAGTCACCTAAATTACTAAAACATTTATAATCCAATTTTAATCACCTAAATTACTAAAACATTTATAATCCAATTTAAGTCACCTAAATTACTAAAACATTTATAATCCAATTTTAGTCACCTAAATTACTAAAACATTTATAATCCAATTTAAGTCACCTTAATTACTAAAACATTTATAATCCAATTTTAATCACCTAAATTACTAAAACATTTATAATCCAATTTTAGTCACCTAAATTACTAAAACATTTATAATCCAATTTTAGTCACCTCAATTACTAAAACATTTATAATCCAATTTAAGTCACCTAAATTACTAAAACATTTATAATCCAATTTAAGTCACCTAAATTACTAAAACATTTATAATCCAATTTAAGTCACCTAAATTACTAAAACATTTATAATCCAATTTTAATCACCTAAATTACTAAAACATTTATAATCCAATTTAAGTCACCTAAATTACTAAAACATTTATAATCCAATTTTAATCACCTAAATTACTAAAACATTTATAATCCAATTTAAGTCACCTAAATTACTAAAACATTTATAATCCAATTTAAGTCACCTAAATTACTAAAACATTTATAATCCAATTTTAATCACCTAAATTACTAAAACATTTATAATCCAATTTAAGTCACCTAAATTACTAAAACATTTATAATCCAATTTTAGTCACCTAAATTACTAAAACATTTATAATCCAATTTAAGTCACCTTAATTACTAAAACATTTATAATCCAATTTTAATCACCTAAATTACTAAAACATTTATAATCCAATTTTAGTCACCTAAATTACTAAAACATTTATAATCCAATTTTAGTCACCTAAATTACTAAAACATTTATAATCCAATTTTAGTCACCTAAATTACTAAAACATTTATAATCCAATTTTAGTCATCTAAATTTCTAAAACATTTATAATCCAATTTTAGTCACCTAAATTACTAAAACATTTATAATCCAATTTTAGTCACCTAGATTACTAAAACATTTATAATCCAATTTTAGTCAGCTAAATTACTACAACATTTATAATCCAATTTTAGTCACCTAAATTACTAAAACATTTATAATCCAATTTTAGTCACCTAAATTACTAAAACATTTATAATCCAATTTTAGTCACCTAAATTACTAAAACATTTATAATCCAATTTTAGTCACCTAAATTACTAAAACATTTATAATCCAATTTTAATCACCTAAATTACTAAAACATTTATAATCCAATTTTAATCACCTAGATTACTAAAACATTTATAATCCAATTTTAGTCATCTAAATTTCTAAAACATTTATAATCCAATTTTAGTCACCTAAATTACTAAAACATTTATAATGCAATTTTAGTCATCTAAATTACTAAAACATTTATAATCCAATTTTAGTCACCTAAATTACTAAAACATTTATAATCCAATTTTAGTCACCTAAATTACTAAAACATTTATAATCCAATTTTAGTCACCTAAATTACTAAAACATTTATAATCCAATTTTAGTCATCTAAATTACTAAAACATTTATAATGCAATTTTAGTCACCTAAATTACTAAAACATTTATAATCCAATTTTAGTCACCTAAATTACTAAAACATTTATAATCCAATTTTAATCACCTAAATTACTAAAACATTTATAATCCAATTTTAGTCACCTAAATTACTAAAACATTTATAATCCAATTTTAGTCACCTAAATTACTAAAACATTTATAATGCAATTTTAGTCATCTAAATTACTAAAACATTTATAATCCAATTTTAGTCACCTAAATTACTAAAACATTTATAATCCATTTTAATCACCTAAATTACTAAAACATTTACAATGCAATTTTAGTCATCTAAATTACTAAAACATTTATAATCCAATTTTAGTCACCTAAATTACTAAAACATTTATAATCCAATTTTAGTCACCTAAATTACTAAAACATTTATAATCCAATTTTAGTCACCTAAATTACTAAAACATTTATAATCCAATTTTAGTCACCTAAATTACTAAAACATTTATAATCCAATTTTAGTCATCTAAATTACTAAAACATTTATAATGCAATTTTAGTCACCTAAATTACTAAAACATTTATAATCCAATTTTAGTCACCTAAATTACTAAAACATTTATAATCCAATTTTAATCACCTAAATTACTAAAACATTTATAATCCAATTTTAGTAACCTAAATTACTAAAACATTTATAATCCAATTTTAGTCACCTAAATTACTAAAACATTTATAATCCAATTTTAGTCACCTAAATTACTAAAACATTTATAATCCAATTTTAATCACCTAGATTACTAAAACATTTATAATCCAATTTTAGTCACCTAAATTATTAAACATTTATAATCCAATTTTAATCACCTAAATTACTAAAACATTTATTATCCAATTTTAGTCATCTAAATTACTAAAACATTTATAATCCAATTTTAGTCACCTAAATTACTAAAACATTTATAATCCAATTTTAGTCACCTAAATTACTAAAACATTTATAATCCAATTTTAATCACCTAGATTACTAAAACATTTATAATCCAATTTTAGTCATCTAAATTTCTAAAACATTTATAATCCAATTTTAGTCACCTAAATTACTAAAACATTTATAATCCAATTTTAATCACCTAGATTACTAAAACATTTATAATCCAATTTTAGTCACCTAAATTACTAAAACATTTATAATCCAATTTTAATCACCTAAATTACTAAAACATTTATAATCCAATTTTAGTCATCTAAATTACTAAAACATTTATAATCCAATTTTAGTCACCTAAATTACTAAAACATTTATAATCCAATTTTAATCACCTAGATTACTAAAACATTTATTATCCAATTTTAGTCATCTAAATTTCTAAAACATTTATAATCCAATTTTAGTCACCTAAATTACTAAAACATTTATAATGCAATTTTAGTCATCTAAATTTCTAAAACATTTATAATCCAATTTTAGTCATCTAAATTTCTAAAACATTTATAATCCAATGTTAGTCACCTAAATTACTAAAACATTTATAATCCAATTTTAATCACCTAAATTACTAAAACATTTATAATCCAATTTTAATCACCTAGATTACTAAAACATTTATAATCCAATTTTAGTCATCTAAATTTCTAAAACATTTATAATCCAATTTTAGTCACCTAAATTACTAAAACATTTATAATGCAATTTTAGTCATCTAAATTACTAAAACATTTATAATCCAATTTTAGTCACCTAAATTACTAAAACATTTATAATCCAATTTTAGTCACCTAAATTACTAAAACATTTATAATCCAATTTTAGTCACCTAAATTACTAAAACATTTATAATCCAATTTTAGTCATCTAAATTACTAAAACATTTATAATGCAATTTTAGTCACCTAAATTACTAAAACATTTATAATCCAATTTTAGTCACCTAAATTACTAAAACATTTATAATCCAATTTTAATCACCTAAATTACTAAAACATTTATAATCCAATTTTAGTCACCTAAATTACTAAAACATTTATAATCCAATTTTAGTCACCTAAATTACTAAAACATTTATAATGCAATTTTAGTCATCTAAATTACTAAAACATTTATAATCCAATTTTAGTCACCTAAATTACTAAAACATTTATAATCCAATTTTAATCACCTAAATTACTAAAACATTTATAATGCAATTTTAGTCATCTAAATTACTAAAACATTTATAATCCAATTTTAGTCACCTAAATTACTAAAACATTTATAATGCAATTTTAGTCACCTAAATTACTAAAACATTTATAATCCAATTTTAGTCACCTAAATTACTAAAACATTTATAATCCAATTTTAGTCACCTAAATTACTAAAACATTTATAATCCAATTTTAGTCACTTAAATTACTAAAACATTTATAATCCAATTTTAGTCACCTAAATTACTAAAACATTTATAATCCAATTTTAGTCATCTAAATTACTAAAACATTTATAATGCAATTTTAGTCACCTAAATTACTAAAACATTTATAATCCAATTTTAGTCACCTAAATTTCTAAAACATTTATAATCCAATTTTAATCACCTAAATTACTAAAACATTTATAATCCAATTTTAGTCACCTAAATTACTAAAACATTTATAATCCAATTTTAGTCACCTAAATTACTAAAACATTTATAATCCAATTTTAGTCACCTAAATTACTAAAACATTTATAATCCAATTTTAATCACCTAGATTACTAAAACATTTATAATCCAATTTTAGTCACCTAAATTACTAAAACATTTATAATCCAATTTTAATCACCTAAATTACTAAAACATTTATAATCCAATTTTAGTCATCTAAATTACTAAAACATTTATAATCCAATTTTAGTCACCTAAATTACTAAAACATTTATAATCCAATTTTAGTCACCTAAATTACTAAAACATTTATAATCCAATTTTAATCACCTAGATTACTAAAACATTTATAATCCAATTTTAGTCATCTAAATTTCTAAAACATTTATAATCCAATTTTAGTCACCTAAATTACTAAAACATTTATAATCCAATTTTAATCACCTAGATTACTAAAACATTTATAATCCAATTTTAGTCACCTAAATTACTAAAACATTTATAATCCAATTTTAATCACCTAAATTACTAAAACATTTATAATCCAATTTTAGTCATCTAAATTACTAAAACATTTATAATCCAATTTTAGTCACCTAAATTACTAAAACATTTATAATCCAATTTTAGTCACCTAAATTACTAAAACATTTATAATCCAATTTTAATCACCTAGATTACTAAAACATTTATAATCCAATTTTAGTCATCTAAATTTCTAAAACATTTATAATCCAATTTTAGTCACCTAAATTACTAAAACATTTATAATGCAATTTTAGTCATCTAAATTTCTAAAACATTTATAATCCAATTTTAGTCATCTAAATTTCTAAAACATTTATAATCCAATTTTAGTCACCTAAATTACTAAAACATTTATAATCCAATTTTAATCACCTAGATTACTAAAACATTTATAATCCAATTTTAGTCACCTAAATTACTAAAACATTTATAATCCAATTTTAATCACCTAAATTACTAAAACATTTATAATCCAATTTTAGTCATCTAAATTACTAAAACATTTATAATCCAATTTTAGTCACCTAAATTACTAAAACATTTATAATCCAATTTTAGTCACCTAAATTACTAAAATATTTATAATCCAATGTTAATAACCTAGATTACTAAGACATTTATAATCCAATTTTAGTCATCTAAATTTCTAAAACATTTATAATCCAATTTTAGTCACCTAAATTACTAAAACATTTATAATGCAATTTTAGTCATCTAAATTACTAAAACATTTATAATCCAATTTTAGTCACCTAAATTACTAAAACATTTATAATCCAATTTTAGTCACCTAAATTACTAAAACATTTATAATCCAATTTTAGTCACCTAAATTACTAAAACATTTATAATCCAATTTTAGTCACCTAAATTACTAAAACATTTATAATCCAATTTTAGTCAGCTTAATTACTAAAACATTTATAATCCAATTTTAGTCACCTAAATTACTAAAACATTTATAATCCTATTTTAGTCACCTAAATTACTAAAACATTTATAATCCAATTTTAGTCACCTAAATTACTAAAACATTTATAATCCAATTTTAGTCACCGAAATTACTAAAACATTTATAACCCAATTTTAGTCACCTAAATTACTAAAACATTTATAATCCAATTTTAGTCACCTAAATTACTAAAACATTTATAATCCAATTTTAATCACCTAAATTACTAAAACATTTATAACCCAATTTTAGTCACCTAAATTACTAAAACATTTATAATCCAATTTTAGTCACCTAAATTACTAAAACATTTATAATCCAATTTTAATCACCTAAATTACTAAAACATTTATAATCCAATTTTAGTCACCTAAATTACTAAAACATTAATAATCCAATTTTAGTCACCTAAATTACTAAAACATTTATAATCCAATTTTAGTCACCTAAATTACTAAAACATTTATAATCCAATTTAAGTCACCTAAATTACTAAAACATTTATAATCCAATTTAAGTCACCTAAATTACTAAAACATTTATAATCCAATTTTAGTCACCTAAATTACTAAAACATTTATAATCCAATTTTAGTCACCTAAATTACTAAAACATTTATAATCCAATTTAAGTCACCTAAATTACTAAAACATTTATAATCCAATTTTAGTCACCTAAATTACTAAAACATTTATAATCCAATTTTAGTCACCTAAATTACTAAAACATTTATAATCCAATTTTAGTCACCTAAATTACTAAAACATTTATAATCCAATTTTAGTCACCTAAATTACTAAAACATTTATAATCCAATTTAAGTCACCTAAATTACTAAAACATTTATAATCCAATTTTAGTCACCTAAATTACTAAAACATTTATAATCCAATTTTAGTCACCTAAATTACTAAAACATTTATAATCCAATTTTAGTCACCTAAATTACTAAAACATTTATAATCCAATTTTAGTCACCAAAATTACTAAAACATTTATAATCCAATTTTAATCACCTAAATTACTAAAACATTTATAATCCAATTTTAGTCACCTAAATTACTAAAACATTTATAATCCAATTTAAGTCACCTAAATTACTAAAACATTTATAATCCAATTTTAATCACCTAAATTACTAAAACATTTATAATCCAATTAAAGTCACCTAAATTACTAAAACATTTATAATCCAATTTTAGTCACCTAAATTACTAAAACATTTATAATCCAATTTTAGTCACCTAAATTACTAAAACATTTATAATCCAATTTTAGTCACCTAAATTACTAAAACATTTATAATCCAATTTTAGTCACCTAAATTACTAAAACATTTATAATCCAATTTTAGTCAGCTTAATTACTAAAACATTTATAATCCAATTTTTATCACCTAAATTACTAAAACATTTATAATCCAATTTTAGTCACTTAAATTACTAAAACATTTATAATCCAATTTAAGTCACCTAAATTACTAAAACATTTATAATCCAATTTTAGTCACCTAAATTACTAAAACATTTATAATCCAATTTAAGTCACCTAAATTACTAAAACATTTATAATCCAATTTTAGTCACCTAAATTACTAAAACATTTATAATCCAATTTTAGTCACCTAAATTACTAAAACATTTATAATCCAATTTTAGTCACTTAAATTACTAAAACATTTATAATCCAATTTAAATCACCTAAATTACTAAAACATTTATAATCCAATTTTAGTCACCTAAATTACTAAAACATTTATAATCCAATTTAAGTCACCTAAATTACTAAAACATTTATAATCCAATTTAAGTCACCTAAATTACTAAAAAATTTATAATCCAATTTAAGTCACCTAAATTACTAAAACATTTATAATCAAATTTTAGTCACCTAAATTACTAAAACATTTATAATCCAATTTAAGTCACCTAAAGTACTAAAACATTTATAATCCAATTTAAGTCACCTAAATTACTAAAACATTTATAATCCAATTTTAATCACCTAAATTACTAAAACATTTATAATCCAATTTAAGTCACCTAAATTACTAAAACATTTATAATCCAATTTTAGTCACCTAAATTACTAAAAAATTTATAATCCAATTTTAATCACCAAAATTACTAAAACATTTATAATCCAATTTTAATCACCTAAATTACTAAAACATTTATAATCCAATTTAAGTCACCTAAATTACTAAAACATTTATAATCCAATTTTAGTCACCTAAATTACTAAAAGATTTATAATCCAATTTAAGTCACCTAAATTACTAAAACATTTATAATCCAATTTAAGTCACCTAAATTACTAAAACATTTATAATCCAATTTAAGTCACCTAAATTACTAAAACATTTATAATCCAATTTTAATCACCTAAATTACTAAAACATTTATAATCCAATTTAAGTCACCTAAATTACTAAAACATTTATAATCCAATTTTAGTCACCTAAATTACTAAAACATTTATAATCCAATTTAAGTCACCTAAATTACTAAAACATTTATAATCCAATTTTAATCACCTAAATTACTAAAACATTTATAATCCAATTTTAGTCACCTAAATTACTAAAACATTTATAATCCAATTTTAGTCACCTAAATTACTTAAACATTTATAATCCAATTTAAGTCACCTAAATTACTAAAACATTTATAATCCAATTTAAGTCACTTAAATTACTAAAACATTTATAATCCAATTTAAGTCACCTAAATTACTAAAACATTTATAATCCAATTTTAATCACCTAAATTACTAAAACATTTATAATCCAATTAAAGTCACCTAAATTACTAAAACATTTATAATCCAATTTTAATCACCTAAATTACTAAAACATTTATAATCCAATTTAAGTCACCTAAATTACTAAAACATTTATAATCCAATTTAAGTCACCTAAATTACTAAAACATTTATAATCCAATTTTAATCACCTAAATTACTAAAACATTTATAATCCAATTTAAGTCACCTAAATTACTAAAACATTTATAATCCAATTTTAGTCACCTAAATTACTTAAACATTTATAATCCAATTTAAGTCACCTAAATTACTAAAACATTTATAATCCAATTTTAATCACCTAAATTACTAAAACATTGTTAATCCAATTTTAGTCACCTAAATTACTAAAACATTAATAATCCAATTTTAATCACCTAAATTACTAAAACATTTATAATCCAATTTTAGTCACCTAAATTACTAAAACATTTATAATCCAATTTTAGTCACCTAAATTACTAAAACATTTATAATCCAATTTTAATCACCTAGATTACTAAAACATTTATAATCCAATTTTAGTCATCTAAATTTCTAAAACATTTATAATCCAATTTTAGTCACCTAAATTACTAAAACATTTATAATCCAATTTTAATCACCTAGATTACTAAAACATTTATAATCCAATTTTAGTCACCTAAATTACTAAAACATTTATAATCCAATTTTAATCACCTAAATTACTAAAACATTTATAATCCAATTTTAGTCATCTAA
>NC_136498.1:117831054-117864101 GCF_053919585.1 Euprymna scolopes | reverse complement strand
CAATTTTAATCACCTTAATTACTAAACATTTATAATCCAATTTAAGTCACCTAAATTACTAAAACATTTATAATCCAATTTTAATCACCTAAATTACTAAAACATTTATAATCCAATTTTAATCACCTAAATTACTAAAACATTTATAATCCAATTTTAGTCACCTAAATTACTAAAACATTTATAATCCAATTTTAATCACCTAAATTACTAAAACATTTATAATCCAATTTAAGTCACCTAAATTACTAAAACATTTATAATCCAATTTTAGTCACCTAAATTACTAAAACATTTATAATCCAATGTAAGTCACCTAAATTACTAAAACATTTATAATCCAATTTAAGTCACCTAAATTACTAAAACATTTATAATCCAATTTAAGTCACCTAAATTACTAAAACATTTATAATCCAATTTTAGTCACCTAAATTACTAAAACATTTATAATCCAATTTAAGTCACCTAAATTACTAAAACATTTATAATCCAATTTTAGTCACCTAAATTACTAAAACATTTATAATCCAATTTAAGTCACCTAAATTACTAAAACATTTATAATCCAATTTCAGTCACCTAAATTACTAAAACATTTATAATCCAATTTTAGTCACCTAAATTACTAAAACATTTATAATCCAATTTTAGTCACCTAAATTACTAAAACATTTATAATCCAATTTTAGTCACCTAAATTACTAAAACATTTATAATCCAATTTAAGTCACCTAAATTACTAAAACATTTATAATCCAATTTTAGTCACCTAAATTACTAAAACATTTATAATCCAATTTTAGTCACCTAAATTACTAAAACATTTATAATCAAATTTTAGTCACCTAAATTACTAAAACATTTATAATCCAATTTCAGTCACCTTAATTACTAAAACATTTATAATCCAATTTTAGTCACCTAAATTACTAAAACATTTATAATCAAATATTAGTCACCTAAATTACTAAAACATTTATAATCCAATTTTAGTCACCTAAATTACTAAAACATTTATAATCCAATTTAAGTCACCTAAATTACTAAAACATTTATAATCCAATTTTAATCACCTAAATTACTAAAATATTTATAAGCCAATTTAAGTCACCTAAATTACTAAAACATTTATAATCCAATTTTAGTCACCTAAATTACTAAAACATTTATAATCCAATTTTAGTCACCTAAATTACTAAAACATTTATAATCAAATTTTAGTCACCTAAATTACTAAAACATTTATAATCCAATTTCAGTCACCTAAATTACTAAAACATTTATAATCCAATTTTAGTCACCTAAATTACTAAAACATTTATAATCAAATTTTAGTCACCTAAATTACTAAAACATTTATAATCCAATTTTAGTAACCTAAATTACTAAAACATTTATAATCAAATTTTAGTCATCTAAATTACTAAAACATTTATAATCCAATTTAAGTCACCTAAATTACTAAAACATTTATAATCCAATTTAAGTCACCTAAATTACTAAAACATTTATAATCCAATTTTAATCACCTAAATTACTAAAATATTTATAATCCAATTTAAGTCACCTAAATTACTAAAACATTTATAATCCAATTTTAGTCACCTAAATTACTAAAACATTTATAATCAAATTTTAGTCACCTAAATTACTAAAACATTTATAATCCAATTTAAGTCACCTAAATTACTAAAACATTTATAATCCAATTTTAATCACCTAAATTACTAAAATATTTATAATCCAATTTAAGTCACCTAAATTACTAAAACATTTATAATCCAATTTTAGTCACCTAAATTACTAAAACATTTATAATCAAATTTTAGTCACCTAAATTACTAAAACATTTATAATCCAATTTCAGTCACCTAAATTACTTAAACATTTATAATCCAATTTTAGTCACCTAAATTACTAAAACATTTATAATCAAATTTTAGTCACCTAAATTACTAAAACATTTATAATCCAATTTAAGTCACCTAAATTACTAAAACATTTATAATCCAATTTTAATCACCTAAATTACTAAAATATTTATAATCCAATTTAAGTCACCTAAATTACTAAAACATTTATAATCCAATTTTAGTCACCTAAATTACTAAAACATTTATAATCAAATTTTAGTCACCTAAATTACTAAAACATTTATAATCCAATTTAAGTCACCTAAATTACTAAAACATTTATAATCCAATTTTAATCACCTAAATTACTAAAATATTTATAATCCAATTTAAGTCACCTATATTACTAAAACATTTATAATCAAATTTTAGTCACCTAAATTACTAAAACATTTATAATCCAATTTTAGTCACCTAAATTACTAAAACATTTATAATCCAATTTTAGTCACCTAAATTACTAAAACATTTATAATCAAATTTTAGTCACCTAAATTACTAAAATATTTATAATCCAATTTTAGTCACCTAAATTACTAAAACATTTATAATCCAATTTTAATCACCTAAATTACTAAAACATTTATAATCCAATTTAAGTCACCTAAATTACTAAAACATTTATAATCCAATTTTAATCACCTAAATTACTAAAATATTTATAATCCAATTTAAGTAACCTAAATTACTAAAACATTTATAATCCAATTTTAGTCACCTAAATTACTAAAACATTTATAATCAAATTTTAGTCACCTAAATTACTAAAACATTTATAATCCAATTTAAGTCACCTAAATTACTAAAACATTTATAATCCAATTTTAATCACCTAAATTACTAAAATATTTATAATCAAATTTTAGTCACCTAAATTACTAAAACATTTATAATCCAATTTTAGTCACCTAAATTACTAAAACATTTATAATCAAATTTTAGTCACCTAAATTACTAAAACATTTATAATCCAATTTCAGTCACCTAAATTACTAAAACATTTATAATCCAATTTTAGTCACCTAAATTACTAAAACATTTATAATCAAATTTTAGTCACCTAAATTACTAAAACATTTATAATCCAATTTAAGTCACCTAAATTACTAAAATATTTATAATCCAATTTTAATCACCTAAATTACTAAAATATTTATAATCCAATTAATGTCACCTAAATTACTAAAACATTTATAATCCAATTTTAGTCACCTAAATTACTAAAACATTTATAATCAAATTTTAGTCACCTAAATTACTAAAACATTTATAATCCAATTTAAGTCACCTAAATTACTAAAACATTTATAATCCAATTTTAATCACCTAAATTACTAAAATATTTATAATCCAATTTAAGTCACCTAAATTACTAAAACATTTATAATCAAATTTTAGTCACCTAAATTACTAAAACATTTATAATCCAATTTTAGTCACCTAAATTACTAAAACATTTATAATCCAATTTTAGTCACCTTAATTACTAAAACATTTATAATCAAATTTTAGTCACCTAAATTACTAAAATATTTATAATCCAATTTTAGTCACCTAAATTACTAAAACATTTATAATCCAATTTTAATCACCTAAATTACTAAAACATTTATAATCCAATTTAAGTCACCTAAATTACTAAAACATTTATAATCCAATTTTAATCACCTAAATTACTAAAATATTTATAATCCAATTTAAGTCACCTAAATTACTAAAACATTTATAATCCAATTTTAGTCACCTAAATTACTAAAACATTTATAATCCAATTTAAGTCACCTAAATTACTAAAACATTTATAATCCAATTTTAGTCACCTAAATTACTAAAACATTTATAATCCAATTTAAGTCACCTAAATTACTAAAACATTTATAATCCAATTTAAGTCACCTAAATTACAAAAACATTTATAATCCAATTTAAGTCACCTAAATTACTAAAACATTTATAATCCAATTTTAGTCACCTAAATTACTAAAACATTTATAATCCAATTTTAATCACCTAAATTACTAAAACATTTATAATCCAATTTTAATCACCTAAATTACTAAAACATTTATAATCCAATTTTAATCACCTAAATTACTAAAACATTTATAATCCAATTTTAGTCACCTAAATTACTAAAACATTTATAATCCAATTTTAATCACCTAAATTACTAAAACATTTATAATCCAATTTAAGTCACCTAAATTACTAAAACATTTATAATCCAATTTCAGTCACCTAAATTACTAAAATATTTATAATCCAATTTAAGTCACCTAAATTACTAAAACATTTATAATCCAATTTTAGTCACCTAAATTACTAAAACATTTATAATCAAATTTTAATCACGTAAATTACTAAAACATTTATAATCCAATTTAAGTCACCTAAATTACTAAAACATTTATAATCCAATTTCAGTCACCTAAATTACTAAAATATTTATAATCCAATTTAAGTCACCTAAATTACTAAAACATTTATAATCCAATTTTAGTCACCTAAATTACTAAAACATTTATAATCCAATTTTAATCACCTAAATTACTAAAACATTTATAATCCAATTTAAGTCACCTAAATTACTAAAACATTTATAATCCAATTTTAATCACCTAAATTACTAAAATATTTATAATCCAATTTAAGTCACCTAAATTACTAAAACATTTATAATCCAATTTAAGTCACCTAAATTACTAAAACATTTATAATCAAATTTTAGTCACCTAAATTACTAAAACATTTATAATCCAATTTTAGTCACCTAAATTACTAAAACATTTATAATCCAATTTTAATCACCTAAATTACTAAAACATTTATAATCCAATTTAAGTCACCTAAATTACTAAAACATTTATAATCCAATTTCAGTCACCTAAATTACTAAAATATTTATAATCCAATTTAAGTCACCTAAATTACTAAAACATTTATAATCCAATTTAGTCACCTAAATTACTAAAACATTTATAATCCAATTTTAATCACCTAAATTACTAAAACATTTATAATCCAATTTTAATCACCTAAATTACTAAAACATTTATAATCCAATTTAAGTCACCTAAATTACTAAAACATTTATAATCCAATTTCAGTCACCTAAATTACTAAAATATTTATAATCCAATTTAAGTCACCTAAATTACTAAAACATTTATAATCCAATTTTAGTCACCTAAATTACTAAAACATTTATAATCCAATTTTAATCACCTAAATTACTAAAACATTTATAATCCAATTTAAGTCACCTAAATTACTAAAACATTTATAATCCAATTTAAGTCACCTAAATTACTAAAACATTTATAATCCAATTTTAATCACCTAAATTACTAAAACATTTATAATCCAATTTTAATCACCTAAATTACTAAAACATTTATAATCCAATTTTAATCACCTAAATTACTAAAGCATTTATAATCCAATTTAAGTCACCTAAATTACTAAAACATTTATAATCCAATTTCAGTCACCTAAATTACTAAAATATTTATAATCCAATTTAAGTCACCTAAATTACTAAAACATTTATAATCCAATTTTAGTCACCTAAATTACTAAAACATTTATAATCCAATTTTAATCACCTAAATTACTAAAACATTTATAATCCAATTTAAGTCACCTAAATTACTAAAACATTTATAATCCAATTTAAGTCACCTAAATTACTAAAACATTTATAATCCAATTTTAATCACCTAAATTACTAAAACATTTATAATCCAATTTTAATCACCTAAATTACTAAAACATTTATAATCCAATTTTAATCACCTAAATTACTAAAACATTTATAATCCAATTTAAGTCACCTAAATTACTAAAACATTTATAATCCAATTTCAGTCACCTAAATTACTAAAATATTTATAATCCAATTTAAGTCACCTAAATTACTAAAACATTTATAATCCAATTTTAGTCACCTAAATTACTAAAACATTTATAATCCAATTTTAATCACCTAAATTACTAAAACATTTATAATCCAATTTAAGTCACCTAAATTACTAAAACATTTATAATCCAATTTAAGTCACCTAAATTACTAAAACATTTATAATCCAATTTCAGTCACCTAAATTACTAAAACATTTATAATCCAATTTTAGTCACCTAAATTACTAAAACATTTATAATCCAATTTTAGTCACCTAAATTACTAAAACATTTATAATCCAATTTAAGTCACCTAAATTACTAAAACATTTATAATCCAATTTTAGTCACCTAAATTACTAAAACATTTATAATCCAATTTAAGTCACCTAAATTACTAAAACATTTATAATCCAATTTCAGTCACCTAAATTACTAAAACATTTATAATCCAATTTAAGTCACCTAAATTACTAAAACATTTATAATCCAATTTAAGTCACCTAAATTACTAAAACATTTATAATCCAATTTAAGTCACCTAAATTACTAAAACATTTATAATCCAATTTAAGTCACCTAAATTACTAAAACATTTATAATCCAATTTAAGTCACCTAAATTACTAAAACATTTATAATCCAATTTTAGTCACCTAAATTACTAAAACATTTATAATCCAATTTTAGTCACCTAAATTACTAAAACATTTATAATCCAATTTAAGTCACCTAAATTACTAAAACATTTATAATCCAATTTAAGTCACCTAAATTACAAAAACATTTATAATCCAATTTAAGTCACCTAAATTACTAAAACATTTATAATCCAATTTTAGTCACCTAAATTACTAAAACATTTATAATCCAATTTTAATCACCTAAATTACTAAAACATTAATAATCCAATTTTAATCACCTAAATTACTAAAACATTTATAATCCAATTTAAGTCACCTAAATTACTAAAACATTTATAATCCAATTTAAGTCACCTAAATTACTAAAACATTTATAATCCAATTTCAGTCACCTAAATTACTAAAACATTTATAATCCAATTTTAGTCACCTAAATTACTAAAACATTTATAATCCAATTTTAGTCACCTAAATTACTAAAACATTTATAATCCAATTTAAGTCACCTAAATTACTAAAACATTTAAAATCCAATTTTAGTCACCTAAATTACTAAAACATTTATAATCCAATTTAAGTCACCTAAATTACTAAAACATTTATAATCCAATTTCAGTCACCTAAATTACTAAAACATTTATAATCCAATTTAAGTCACCTAAATTACTAAAACATTTATAATCCAATTTAAGTCACCTAAATTACTAAAACATTTATAATCCAATTTAAGTCACCTAAATTACTAAAACATTTATAATCCAATTTAAGTCACCTAAATTACTAAAACATTTATAATCCAATTTAAGTCACCTAAATTACTAAAACATTTATAATCCAATTTAAGTCACCTAAATTACTAAAACATTTATAATCCAATTTAAGTCACCTAAATTACTAAAACATTTATAATCCAATTTAAGTCACCTAAATTACTAAAACATTTATAATCCAATTTAAGTCACCTAAATTACTAAAACATTTATAATCCAATTTAAGTCACCTAAATTACTAAAACATTTATAATCCAATTTAAGTCACCTAAATTACTAAAACATTTATAATCCAATTTAAGTCACCTAAATTACTAAAACATTTATAATCCAATTTAAGTCACCTAAATTACTAAAACATTTATAATCCAATTTAAGTCACCTAAATTACTAAAACATTTATAATCCAATTTAAGTCACCTAAATTACTAAAACATTTATAATCCAATTTAAGTCACCTAAATTACTAAAACATTTATAATCCAATTTAAGTCACCTAAATTACTAAAACATTTATAATCCAATTTAAGTCACCTAAATTACTAAAACATTTATAATCCAATTTAAGTCACCTAAATTACTAAAACATTTATAATCCAATTTTAAGTCACCTAAATTACTAAAACATTTATAATCCAATTTAAGTCACCTAAATTACTAAAACATTTATAATCCAATTTAAGTCACCTAAATTACTAAAACATTTATAATCCAATTTAAGTCACCTAAATTACTAAAACATTTATAATCCAATTTAAGTCACCTAAATTACTAAAACATTTATAATCCAATTTAAGTCACCTAAATTACTAAAACATTTATAATCCAATTTAAGTCACCTAAATTACTAAAACATTTATAATCCAATTTAAGTCACCTAAATTACTAAAACATTTATAATCCAATTTAAGTCACCTAAATTACTAAAACATTTATAATCCAATTTAAGTCACCTAAATTACTAAAACATTTATAATCCAATTTTAAGTCACCTAAATTACTAAAACATTTATAATCCAATTTAAGTCACCTAAATTACTAAAACATTTATAATCCAATTTAAGTCACCTAAATTACTAAAACATTTATAATCCAATTTAAGTCACCTAAATTACTAAAACATTTATAATCCAATTTTAGTCACCTAAATTACTAAAACATTTATAATCCAATTTTAATCACCTAAATTACTAAAACATTTATAATCCAATTTTAAGTCACCTAAATTACTAAAACATTTATAATCCAATTTAAGTCACCTAAATTACTAAAACATTTATAATCCAATTTAAGTCACCTAAATTACTAAAACATTTATAATCCAATTTCAGTCACCTAAATTACTAAAAACATTTATAATCCAATTTCAGTCACCTAAATTACTAAAAACATTTATAATCCAATTTTAGTCACCTAAATTACTAAAACATTTATAATCCAATTTAAGTCACCTAAATTACTAAAACATTTATAATCCAATTTTAGTCACCTAAATTACTAAAACATTTATAATCCAATTTAAGTAACCTAAATTACTAAAACATTTATAATCCAATTTAAGTCACCTAAATTACTAAAACATTTATAATCCAATTTAAGTCACCTAAATTACTAAAACATTTATAATCCAATTTAAGTCACCTAAATTACTAAAACATTTATAATCCAATTTAAGTCACCTAAATTACTAAAACATTTATAATCCAATTTAAGTCACCTAAATTACTAAAACATTTATAATCCAATTTAAGTCACCTAAATTACTAAAACATTTATAATCCAATTTAAGTCACCTAAATTACTAAAACATTTATAATCCAATTTAAGTCACCTAAATTACTAAAACATTTATAATCCAATTTAAGTCACCTAAATTACTAAAACATTTATAATCCAATTTTAGTCACCTAAATTACTAAAACATTTATAATCCAATTTTAATCACCTAAATTACTAAAACATTTATAATCCAATTTTAATCACCTAAATTACTAAAACATTTATAATCCAATTTAATCACCTAAATTACTAAAACATTTATAATCCAATTTAAGTCACCTAAATTACTAAAACATTTATAATCCAATTTAAGTCACCTAAATTACTAAAACATTTATAATCCAATTTAAGTCACCTAAATTACTAAAACATTTATAATCCAATTTAAGTCACCTAAATTACTAAAACATTTATAATCCAATTTAAGTCACCTAAATTACTAAAACATTTATAATCCAATTTAAGTCACCTAAATTACTAAAACATTTATAATCCAATTTAAGTCACCTAAATTACTAAAACATTTATAATCCAATTTAAGTCACCTAAATTACTAAAACATTTATAATCCAATTTTAGTCACCTAAATTACTAAAACATTTATAATCCAATTTAAGTCACCTAAATTACTAAAACATTTATAATCCAATTTCAGTCACCTAAATTACTAAAACATTTATAATCCAATTTTAGTCACCTAAATTACTAAAACATTTATAATCCAATTTTAGTCACCTAAATTACTAAAACATTTATAATCCAATTTAAGTCACCTAAATTACTAAAACATTTATAATCCAATTTTAGTCACCTAAATTACTAAAACATTTATAATCCAATTTAAGTCACCTAAATTACTAAAACATTTATAATCCAATTTCAGTCACCTAAATTACTAAAACATTTATAATCCAATTTAAGTCACCTAAATTACTAAAACATTTATAATCCAATTTAAGTCACCTAAATTACTAAAACATTTATAATCCCATTTTAGTCACCTAAATTACTAAAACATTTATAATCCAATTTAAGTCACCTAAATTACTAAAACATTTATAATCCAATTTCAGTCACCTAAATTACTAAAACATTTATAATCCAATTTAAGTCACCTAAATTACTAAAACATTTATAATCCAATTTAAGTCACCTAAATTACTAAAACATTTATAATCCAATTTAAGTCACCTAAATTACTAAAACATTTATAATCCAATTTAAGTCACCTAAATTACTAAAACATTTATAATCCAATTTAAGTCACCTAAATTACTAAAACATTTATAATCCAATTTTAGTCACCTAAATTACTAAAACATTTATAATCGAATTTTAGTCACCTAAATTACTAAAACATTTATAATCCAATTTAAGTCACCTAAATTACTAAAACATTTATAATCCAATTTAAGTCACCTAAATTACAAAAACATTTATAATCCAATTTAAGTCACCTAAATTACTAAAACATTTATAATCCAATTTTAGTCACCTAAATTACTAAAACATTTATAATCCAATTTTAATCACCTAAATTACTAAAACATTTATAATCCAATTTTAATCACCTAAATTACTAAAACATTTATAATCCAATTTAAGTCACCTAAATTACTAAAACATTTATAATCCAATTTAAGTCACCTAAATTACTAAAACATTTATAATCCAATTTCAGTCACCTAAATTACTAAAACATTTATAATCCAATTTCAGTCACCTAAATTACTAAAACATTTATAATCCAATTTTAGTCACCTAAATTACTAAAACATTTATAATCCAATTTAAGTCACCTAAATTACTAAAACATTTATAATCCAATTTTAGTCACCTAAATTACTAAAACATTTATAATCCAATTTAAGTAACCTAAATTACTAAAACATTTATAATCCAATTTCAGTCACCTAAATTACTAAAACATTTATAATCCAATTTAAGTCACCTAAATTACTAAAACATTTATAATCCAATTTAAGTCACCTAAATTACTAAAACATTTATAATCCAATTTAAGTCACCTAAATTACTAAAACATTTATAATCCAATTTAAGTCACCTAAATTACTAAAACATTTATAATCCAATTTAAGTCATCTAAATTACTAAAACATTTATAATCCAATTTTAGTCACCTAAATTACTAAAACATTTATAATCCAATTTTAGTCACCTAAATTACTAAAACATTTATAATCCAATTTTAGTCACCTAAATTACTAAAACATTTATAATCCAATTTAAGTCACCTAAATTACTAAAACATTTATAATCCAATTTAAGTCACCTAAATTACAAAAACATTTATAATCCAATTTAAGTCACCTAAATTACTAAAACATTTATAATCCAATTTTAGTCACCTAAATTACTAAAACATTTATAATCCAATTTTAATCACCTAAATTACTAAAACATTTATAATCCAATTTTAATCACCTAAATTACTAAAACATTTATAATCCAATTTTAATCACCTAAATTACTAAAACATTTATAATCCAATTTAAGTCACCTAAATTACTAAAACATTTATAATCCAATTTAAGTCACCTAAATTACTAAAACATTTATAATCCAATTTTAGTCACCTAAATTACTAAAACATTTATAATCCAATTTTAGTCACCTAAATTACTAAAACATTAATAATCCAATTTAAGTCACCTAAATTACTAAAACATTTATAATCCAATTTTAGTCACCTAAATTACTAAAACATTTATAATCCAATTTAAGTCACCTAAATTACTAAAACATTTATAATCCAATTTAAGTCACCTAAATTACTAAAACATTTATAATCCAATTTAAGTCACCTAAATTACTAAAACATTTATAATCCAATTTAAGTCACCTAAATTACTAAAACATTTAATATCCAATTTCAGTCACCTAAATTACTAAAACATTTATAATCCAATTTTAGTCACCTAAATTACTAAAACATTTATAATCCAATTTTAGTCACCTAAATTACTAAAACATTTATAATCCAATTTAAGTCACCTAAATTACTAAAACATTTATAAACCAATTTTAGTCACCTAAATTACTAAAACATTTATAATCCAATTTAAGTCACCTAAATTACTAAAACATTTATAATCCAATTTCAGTCACCTAAATTACTAAAACATTTATAATCCAATTTAAGTCACCTAAATTACTAAAACATTTATAATCCAATTTAAGTCACCTAAATTACTAAAACATTTATAATCCAATTTAAGTCACCTAAATTACTAAAACATTTATAATCCAATTTAAGTCACCTAAATTACTAAAACATTTATAATCCAATTTAAGTCACCTAAATTACTAAAACATTTATAATCCAATTTTAGTCACCTAAATTACTAAAACATTTATAATCCAATTTTAGTCACCTAAATTACTAAAACATTTATAATCCAATTTAAGTCACCTAAATTACTAAAACATTTATAATCCAATTTAAGTCACCTAAATTACAAAAACATTTATAATCCAATTTAAGTCACCTAAATTACTGAAACATTTATAATCCAATTTTAGTCACCTAAATTACTAAAACATTTATAATCCAATTTTAATCACCTAAATTACTAAAACATTTATAATCCAATTTTAATCACCTAAATTACTAAAACATTTATAATCCAATTTTAATCACCTAAATTACTAAAACATTTATAATCCAATTTAAGTCACCTAAATTACTAAAACATTTATAATCCAATTTAAGTCACCTAAATTACTAAAACATTTATAATCCAATTTTAGTCACCTAAATTACTAAAACATTTATAATCAAATTTTAGTCACCTAAATTACTAAAACATTTATAATCCAATTTCAGTCACCTAAATTACTAAAACATTTATAATCCAATTTTAGTCACCTAAATTACTAAAACATTTATAATCAAATTTTAGTCACTTAAATTACTAAAACATTTATAATCCAATTTAAGTCACCTAAATTACTAAAACATTTATAATCCAATTTTAATCACCTAAATTACTAAAATATTTATAATCCAATTTAAGTCACCTAAATTACTAAAACATTTATAATCCAATTTTAGTCACCTAAATTAGTAAAACATTTATAATCAAATTTTAGTCACCTAAATTACTAAAACATTTATAATCCAATTTAAGTCAACTAAATTACTAAAACATTTATAATCCAATTTTAATCACCTAAATTACTAAAATATTTATAATCCAATTTAAGTCACCTAAATTACTAAAACATTTATAATCAAATTTTAGTCACCTAAATTACTAAAACATTTATAATCCAATTTTAGTCACCTAAATTACTAAAACATTTATAATCCAATTTTAGTCACCTAAATTACTAAAACATTTATAATCAAATTTTAGTCACCTAAATTACTAAAATATTTATAATCCAATTTTAGTCACCTAAATTACTAAAACATTTATAATCCAATTTTAATCACCTAAATTACTAAAACATTTATAATCCAATTTAAGTCACCTAAATTACTAAAACATTTATAATCCAATTTTAATCACCTAAATTACTAAAATATTTATAATCCAATTTAAGTAACCTAAATTACTAAAACATTTATAATCCAATTTTAGTCACCTAAATTACTAAAACATTTATAATCAAATTTTAGTCACCTAAATTACTAAAACATTTATAATCCAATTTAAGTCACCTAAATTACTAAAACATTTATAATCCAATTTTAATCACCTAAATTACTAAAATATTTATAATCCAATTTTATTCACCTAAATTACTAAAACATTTATAATCCAATTTTAGTCACCTAAATTACTAAAACATTTATAATCAAATTTTAGTCACCTAAATTACTAAAACATTTATAATCCAATTTCAGTCACCTAAATTACTAAAACATTTATAATCCAATTTTAGTCACCTAAATTACTAAAACATTTATAATCAAATTTTAGTCACCTAAATTACTAAAACATTTATAATCCAATTTAAGTCACCTAAATTACTAAAACATTTATAATCCAATTTTAATCACCTAAATTACTAAAATATTTATAATCCAATTAATGTCACCTAAATTACTAAAACATTTATAATCCAATTTTAGTCACCTAAATTACTAAAACATTTATAATCAAATTTTAGTCACCTTAATTACTAAAACATTTATAATCCAATTTAAGTCACCTAAATTACTAAAACATTTATAATCCAATTTTAATCACCTAAATTACTAAAATATTTATAATCAAATTTTAGTCACCTAAATTACTAAAACATTTATAATCAAATTTTAGTCACCTAAATTACTAAAACATTTATAATCCAATTTTAGTCACCTAAATTACTAAAACATTTATAATCCAATTTTAGTCACCTTAATTACTAAAACATTTATAATCAAATTTTAGTCACCTAAATTACTAAAATATTTATAATCCAATTTTAGTCACCTAAATTACTAAAACATTTATAATCCAATTTTAATCACCTAAATTACTAAAACATTTATAATCCAATTTAAGTCACCTAAATTACTAAAACATTTATAATCCAATTTTAATCACCTAAATTACTAAAATATTTATAATCCAATTTAAGTCACCTAAATTACTAAAACATTTATAATCCAATTTTAGTCACCTAAATTACTAAAACATTTATAATCCAATTTACGTCACCTAAATTACTAAAACATTTATAATCCAATTTTAGTCACCTAAATTACTAAAACATTTATAATCCAATTTAAGTCACCTAAATTACTAATACATTTATAATCCAATTTAAGTCACCTAAATTACTAAAACATTTATAATCCAATTTAAGTCACCTAAATTACTAAAACATTTATAATCCAATTTTAGTCACCTAAATTACTAAAACATTTATAATCCAATTTTAATCACCTAAATTACTAAAACATTTATAATCCAATTTTAATCACCTAAATTACTAAAACATTTATAATCAAATTTTAGTCACCTAAATTACTAAAACATTTATAATCCAATTTTAGTCACCTAAATTACTAAAACATTTATAATCCAATTTTAATCACCTAAATTACTAAAACATTTATAATCCAATTTAAGTCACCTAAATTACTAAAACATTTATAATCCAATTTCAGTCACCTAAATTACTAAAACATTTATAATCCAATTTAAGTCACCTAAATTACTAAAACATTTATAATCCAATTTCAGTCACCTAAATTACTAAAACATTTATAATCCAATTTAAGTCACCTAAATTACTAAAACATTTATAATCCAATTTAAGTCACCTAAATTACTAAAACATTTATAATCCAATTTAAGTCACCTAAATTACTAAAACATTTATAATCCAATTTAAGTCACCTAAATTACTAAAACATTTATAATCCAATTTTAATCACCTAAATTACTAAAATATTTATAATCCAATTTTATTCACCTAAATTACTAAAACATTTATAATCCAATTTTAGTCACCTAAATTACTAAAACATTTATAATCAAATTTTAGTCACCTAAATTACTAAAACATTTATAATCCAATTTCAGTCACCTAAATTACTAAAACATTTATAATCCAATTTTAGTCACCTAAATTACTAAAACATTTATAATCAAATTTTAGTCACCTAAATTACTAAAACATTTATAATCCAATTTAAGTCACCTAAATTACTAAAACATTTATAATCAAATTTTAGTCACCTTAATTACTAAAACATTTATAATCCAATTTAAGTCACCTAAATTACTAAAACATTTATAATCCAATTTTAATCACCTAAATTACTAAAATATTTATAATCAAATTTTAGTCACCTAAATTACTAAAACATTTATAATCAAATTTTAGTCACCTAAATTACTAAAACATTTATAATCCAATTTTAGTCACCTAAATTACTAAAACATTTATAATCCAATTTTAGTCACCTTAATTACTAAAACATTTATAATCAAATTTTAGTCACCTAAATTACTAAAATATTTATAATCCAATTTTAGTCACCTAAATTACTAAAACATTTATAATCCAATTTTAATCACCTAAATTACTAAAACATTTATAATCCAATTTAAGTCACCTAAATTACTAAAACATTTATAATCCAATTTTAATCACCTAAATTACTAAAATATTTATAATCCAATTTAAGTCACCTAAATTACTAAAACATTTATAATCCAATTTTAGTCACCTAAATTACTAAAACATTTATAATCCAATTTACGTCACCTAAATTACTAAAACATTTATAATCCAATTTTAGTCACCTAAATTACTAAAACATTTATAATCCAATTTAAGTCACCTAAATTACTAATACATTTATAATCCAATTTAAGTCACCTAAATTACAAAAACATTTATAATCCAATTTAAGTCACCTAAATTACTAAAACATTTATAATCCAATTTTAGTCACCTAAATTACTAAAACATTTATAATCCAATTTTAATCACCTAAATTACTAAAACATTTATAATCCAATTTTAATCACCTAAATTACTAAAACATTTATAATCAAATTTTAGTCACCTAAATTACTAAAACATTTATAATCCAATTTTAGTCACCTAAATTACTAAAACATTTATAATCCAATTTTAATCACCTAAATTACTAAAACATTTATAATCCAATTTAAGTCACCTAAATTACTAAAACATTTATAATCCAATTTCAGTCACCTAAATTACTAAAATATTTATAATCCAATTTAAGTCACCTAAATTACTAAAACATTTATAATCCAATTTTAGTCACCTAAATTACTAAAACATTTATAATCAAATTTTAATCACGTAAATTACTAAAACATTTATAATCCAATTTAAGTCACCTAAATTACTAAAACATTTATAATCCAATTTCAGTCACCTAAATTACTAAAATATTTATAATCCAATTTAAGTCACCTAAATTACTAAAACATTTATAATCCAATTTTAGTCACCTAAATTACTAAAACATTTATAATCCAATTTTAATCACCTAAATTACTAAAACATTTATAATCCAATTTAAGTCACCTAAATTACTAAAACATTTATAATCCAATTTCAGTCACCTAAATTACTAAAATATTTATAATCCAATTTAAGTCACCTAAATTACTAAAACATTTATAATCCAATTTTTGTCACCTAAATTACTAAAACATTTATAATCCAATTTTAATCACCTAAATTACTAAAACATTTATAATCCAATTTAAGTCACCTAAATTACTAAAACATTTATAATCCAATTTAATCACCTAAATTACTAAAACATTTATAATCCAATTTTAATCACCTAAATTACTAAAACATTTATAATCCAATTTTAATCACCTAAATTACTAAAACATTTATAATCCAATTTTAATCACCTAAATTACTAAAACATTTATAATCCAATTTAAGTCACCTAAATTACTAAAACATTTATAATCCAATTTCAGTCACCTAAATTACTAAAATATTTATAATCCAATTTAAGTCACCTAAATTACTAAAACATTTATAATCCAATTTTAGTCACCTAAATTACTAAAACATTTATAATCCAATTTTAATCACCTAAATTACTAAAACATTTATAATCCAATTTAAGTCACCTAAATTACTAAAACATTTATAATCCAATTTTAATCACCTAAATTACTAAAATATTTATAATCCAATTTAAGTCACCTAAATTACTAAAACATTTATAATCCAATTTTAGTCACCTAAATTACTAAAACATTTATAATCAAATTTTAGTCACCTAAATTACTAAAACATTTATAATCCAATTTCAGTCACCTAAATTACTAAAACATTTATAATCCAATTTTAGTCACCTAAATTACTAAAACATTTATAATCCAATTTTAGTCACCTAAATTACTAAAACATTTATAATCAAATTTTAATCACCTAAATTACTAAAACATTTATAATCCAATTTTAATCACCTAAATTACTAAAACATTTATAATCCAATTTAAGTCACCTAAATTACTAAAACATTTATAATCCAATTTTAATCACCTAAATTACTAAAATATTTATAATCCAATTTAAGTCACCTAAATTACTAAAACATTTATAATCCAATTTTAGTCACCTAAATTACTAAAACATTTATAATCAAATTTTAGTCACCTAAATTACTAAAACATTTATAATCCAATTTCAGTCACCTAAATTACTAAAACATTTATAATCCAATTTTAGTCACCTAAATTACTAAAACATTTATAATCAAATTTTAGTCACCTAAATTACTAAAACATTTATAATCCAATTTTAGTCACCTAAATTACTAAAACATTTATAATCCAATTTAAGTCACCTAAATTACTAAAACATTTATAATCCAATTTTAATCACCTAAATTACTAAAATATTTATAATCCAATTTAAGTCACCTAAATTACTAAAACATTTATAATCCAATTTTAGTCACCTAAATTACTAAAACATTTATAATCCAATTTTAGTCACCTAAATTACTAAAACATTTATAATCCAATTTTAGTCACCTAAATTACTAAAACATTTATAATCCAATTTAAATCACCTAAATTACTAAAACATTTATAATCCAATTTAAGTCACCTAAATTACAAAAACATTTATAATCCAATTTAAGTCACCTAAATTACTAAAACATTTATAATCCAATTTTAGTCACCTAAATTACTAAAACATTTATAATCCAATTTTAATCACCTAAATTACTAAAACATTTATAATCCAATTTTAATCACCTAAATTACTAAAACATTTATAATCCAATTTTAATCACCTAAATTACTAAAACATTTATAATCCAATTTAAGTCACCTAAATTACTAAAACATTTATAATCCAATTTAAGTCACCTAAATTACTAAAACATTTATAATCCAATTTTAGTCACCTAAATTACTAAAACATTTATAATCCAATTTTAGTCACCTAAATTACTAAAACATTAATAATCCAATTTTAATCACCTAAATTACTAAAACATTTATAATCCAATTTTAGTCACCTAAATTACTAAAACATTTTTAATCCAATTTAAGTCACCTAAATTACTAAAACATTTATAATCCAATTTAAGTCACCTAAATTACTAAAACATTTATAATCCAATTTTAGTCACCTAAATTACAAAAACATTTATAATCCAATTTAAGTCACCTAAATTACTAAAACATTTATAATCCAATTTTAATCACCTAAATTACTAAAACATTTATAATCCAATTTTAGTCACCTAAATTACTAAAACATTTATAATCCAATTTTAGTCACCTAAATTACTAAAACATTTATAATCCAATTTTAATCACCTAAATTACTAAAACATTTATAATCCAATTTTAATCACCTAAATTACTAAAACATTTATAATCCAATTTTAGTCACCTAAATTACTAAAACATTTATAATCCAATTTTAGTCACCTAAATTACTAAAACATTTATAATCCAATTTTAGTCACCTAAATTACTAAAACATTTATAATCCAATTTTAGTCATCTAAATTTCTAAAACATTTATAATCCAATTTTAGTCACCTAAATTACTAAAACATTTATAATCCAATTTTAGTCACCTAGATTACTAAAACATTTATAATGCAATTTTAATCACCTAAAGTACTAAAACATTTATAATCAGATTTTAGTCAGCTTAATTACTAAAACATTTATAACCCAATTTTAGTCACCTAAATTACTAAAACATTTATAATCAAATTTTAGTCACCTAAATTACTAAAACATTTATAATCCAATTTTAGTCATCTAAATTTCTAAAACATTTATAATCCAATTTTAGTCACCTAAATTACTAAAACATTTATAATCCAATTTTAGTCACCTAGATTACTAAAACATTTTATAATGCAATTTTAATCACCTAAATTACTAAAACATTTATAATCAGATTTTAGTCAGCTTAATTACTAAAACATTTATAACCCAATTTTAGTCACCTAAGTTACTAAAACATTTATAACCCAATTTTAGTCAGCTAAATTACTAAAACATTTATAATCCAATTTTAATCACCTAAATTACTAAAACATTTTTAACCAAATTTTTGTAAGCTAAATTACTAAAACATTTATAACCCAATTTTAGTCATCTAAATTACTTACAGCGAAATCTGATTTTTAAATATTTATAATCGAATACTTATATTTTTAAAATTAAATTATTATTTTATATTTCTCTGAGCACGCCTTGCTTGTTCTAATCCTAAAATGTCAGATACAACTTTTTACCTCTCTTAATAATATTCCACTAAAATATTAATCATTACTATTAATATGGTGAGAATATGTTAGACAATACTAGGCTCCATATGAACCCTTGAATAAGTTTAGAAAAAGTAAAATTATCGACCTTAGTCGAGGACGATCTGAAGACTCCCTTTTAGTTAGCTGCTACTAATGAAATGCAGGAAAGGCATCTTTTCACCAGGATTTTCTACTTTTAATTGATCCTCGCTTTCTCAAACCATATTTTTAATCAAAGCAATATAAAGTACAATTTTTGAGTCTTGGCATGACTCAGTCGAGGATTGAACCTTAGGCTTCAAATTCATTAAGAAAGACTTTAATCATCATGCTAGAGTCGTCCAAAATTGTTCATACTTGGGTCGTTCCAAAAGAAATGCTTTCTATTTTTTAACTGAATTTTTGTGTGCTTCTTTCCATTTTTCTCGCTTTGTTGAACCTTTCAGCTTTCTGCTAACCTGTCGAAGCTCTACCATTTTCACTCTAGTCAATAACCGTATGCACGGAAGATCTAATGAGGACAGGGATTTTTTTTTTTTTACTTTTGCCTATATTCAACTCAATATAATATGGAAGCCTTCGCCTGCTCCCAGGGGTCTAACATTTGACAGGAGACAGTTGGGTGGCACTACTTCAATTGTGGACTCCTCTGCCATTTGAACAAGCCAAAGCAGAGCAAACTAACTGAGTGCGAGGACTGAAGTTAAACTCAAATGCTCGGAACCAGAAAATCATTTTTCTTTTTTTTAATGATTAGAAGCTATTTCGGCCTTTTATCACCTTTTGGCGATAAAGGGCAAAATTTTGATGTCCGGTTGTTTCTGGAATTTAGTGATGCTGCAGCTGATATACCAGTTGTCGAGTGGATCAAAAATGTGGAAGTTGTGTGTGAGCTTTGTACTATGAGGGTGTCAAGCGCATCCTGCCATTGTGATTGTGAGGTGGAGCTCTGGCCATATACAGGCAACGTGGTACAAAGCAGATGCAGAACAGGTCAATCGCGTACGCTACCAATGTATTTAATGCATATGACCAGTTTGTCACTTGACAACTTCGCCCTGACGAGACAGGGGACTAGTTTTTTGCTGAGCTGTGATGCCTAGCTTGGTTGGTTGGTTGGGGAACCGTTGCCTGAATGTTGGTTAACGTGATAAACCCTTTTTGTGTGAATGCGTTCAATTATTAGGTGCACACATTTTTAAACAGCGTGCTTGGGACACTTTTTCTATTTCTATGTTGATTTGGTTTAGTTTTTTTACTTAATCATTTTATTTTATGTTTCTGATGTATTGTTATAAATTAAAGTTTATTCTGTCTGCACCATTATTTGCAATTTTACTTCTATAGTTTAATTGGTTTATGGGTCTTTAAAGTTTAGAATTTCAAATTTCTCATTCAAACATAATCTACATGAGTTGTCTAAATTTCCATATGTACTCGCTTGTTGTACTACTTTCCACTTGATTATTGGCAGAGTCTGCTTTCTTTGAGCTCCTAGTAATCTTTATTTGGTTCTTTTTTTATTGAATGCATTTTTATGATCATATCTCCAAGGATGGAGTACTGCTGCCACATCTGGGCTAGAGATCCTACCTTGACAGAGTACAAAATAGACTTTGTGGCTTAGTGGGGGATGTCCTTTTCTCTTCCCTGCAACCTCTCTCCTACAGAAGCGACGTTGCGAGCCTGTCTTTGTTTTATTGTTATTTCTATGGCAAGTGCTCGTCTGAGCTTCAATCTCTGGCCCCCCCTCGCAAATCTTTCACGAAAAACACCGGTCTAGCTGAAACCACTGTCAATAATTTTCCCCACTCTTTGTCTGTGCCAAAATCAAAGCGTAGATTCCATGAACAAACCTTCTTTCTTAGAAGTGCACGCCAGTGGAACTCTCTTCCGTTTGCCTGTTTTCCATCTGACTACAACTTGGATGTCTTCAAGTCCAACATAAACAAATTCCTGATGAACCGCCCCCTTAAGTAAGACACTTTATTGGATCTCCATTACTAACGTTTACTATGATATTATCTCATTGATTACTGTACCCGCAATAACCCTTATCCCCGAGTGGCTTCCGGGCCTTGATAAGTGGTGACCTCCACGTAAAAAAAAAAAAAATCCCAATTTTAAAATCTAGAGAGGTCATAACCATATAGTACTTGGGCTTTCTTTGCTACATAGCAATCACTCAAGTAGAAATGAAAAAGCTTATAATGAAGAGAAAAGTTGCAACTGTAGAAGTTGTACATTTTGTCCACTTCAAAATAAATACTTAATTAAAAGTATTTTTTTACCATGCCATAGTATTTGTTAAAGAAATCCCAAATAACAAGAAGTATTGCATAGGTATGACCTCTCTAGATTTTAAAGTAGATATCACGATCATAGAAATGCATTCAGTAACAAAAACAACGCAATAAAAAAAAAAAAACAGCATTAGCGCCCCATGACTGGGAGCTCAAATAAACCGGACATTTGCAAATAGCTAAGTGGAAAATAATATAACAGGCCAGTATATGTAGAAATATAGACGATCCATATAGGTTATGTCTAAATGAGAAATTAGAGATTCTAAACTTTAACCACTTTCAAACTTATCAAATCGAAATAGAAAAAAAGTAAAACATAAGCAAAATAAATTTATTAACTAAAATAAAAAGTACAGACATGTTAATATCGGATAAACTATTGATTCGTCAAATGCAACAAACGAAACATCACTTATGCAAAACACAACAAGAGAGCATAAAATAGTTGACGAACATTGGTCGATGATTACATAAACCCGAAACCAAAAACACAATAAATATAATACGTCGTATATAAACCCGAAATCAAAAATAGCAATAAATATAACCAGTCGTATATAAACCCGAAACCAAAAATAGCAATAAATATAACCAGTCATATATAAACCCGAAACTAAAAATAGCAATAAATATAACCAGTCATATATAAACCCGAAACCAAAAATAGCAATAAATATAACCAGTCGTATATAAACCCGAAACCAAAAATAGCAATAAATATAACCAGTCGTATATAAACCCGAAACCAAAAATAACAATAAATATAACCAGTCATATATAAACCCGAAACCAAAAATAACAATAAATATAACCAGTCATATATAAACCCGAAACTAAAAATAGCAATAAATATAACCAGTCATATATAAACCCGAAACCAAAAATAGCAATAAATATAACCAGTCGTATATAAACCCGAAACCAAAAATAGCAATAAATATAACCAGTCGTATATAAACCCGAAACCAAAAATAACAATAAATATAACCAGTCATATATAAACCCGAAACCAAAAATAGCAATAAATATAACCAGCCATATATAAACCCGAAACCAAAAATAGCAATAAATATAACCAGTCGTATATAAACCCGAAACCAAAAATAACAATAAATATAACCAGTCGTATATAAACCCGAAACCAAAAATAACAATAAATATAACCAGTCGTATATAAACCCCAAACCAAAAATAGCAATAAATATAACCAGACGTATATAAACCCCAAACCAAAAATAACAATAAATATAACCAGTCGTATATAAACCCGAAACCAAAAATAGCAATAAATATAACCAGTCGTATATAAACCCGAAACCAAAAATAGCAATAAATATAACCAGTCGTATATAAACCCGAAACCAAAAATAGCAATAAATATAACCAGTCATATATAAACCCGAAACCAAAAATAGCAATAAATATAACCAGTCATATATAAACCCGAAACCAAAAATAACAATAAATATAACCAGTCGTATATAAACCCGAAACCAAAAATAACAATAAATATAACCAGTCGTATATAAACCCGAAACCAAAAATAGCAATAAATATAACCAGTCGTATATAAACCCGAAACCAAAAATAGCAATAAATATAACCAGTCGTATATAAACCCGAAACCAAAAATAACAATAAATATAACCAGTCGTATATAAACCCGGAACCAAAAATAACAATAAATATAACCAGTCATATATAAACCCGAAACCAAAAATAGCAATAAATATAACCAGTCGTATATAAACCCGAAACCAAAAATAACAATAAATATAACCAGTCGTATATAAACCCGAAACCAAAAATAACAATAAATATAACCAGTCGTATATAAACCCCAAACCAAAAATAGCAATAAATATAACCAGTCGTATATAAACCTGAAACCAAAAATAGCAATAAATATAACCAGTCGTATATAAACCCGAAACCAAAAATAACAATAAATATAACCAGTCGTATATAAACCCGAAACCAAAAATAACAATAAATATAACCAGTCGTATATAAACCCCAAACCAAAAATAGCAATAAATATAACCAGTCGTATATAAACCCGAAACCAAAAATAGCAATAAATATAACCAGTCGTATATAAACCCGAAACCAAAAATAGCAATAAATATAACCAGTCGTATATAAACCGACAACCAAAAATAACAATAACTATAACCAGTCATATATAAACCCGAAACCAAAAATAACAATAAATATAACCGGTCGTATATAAACCGACAACCAAAAATAACAATAAATATAACCAGTAGAAATAGCAATAACCTGAACAGAAATAAAGTAAATAATGAAGAGTAAAAGTATAACTGTAAAACTCGTGCACTTTATCCGCTACAAAATAAATGCCAAACCATGCCATTGTTTACCAAGCGATAATATTTGTACAGTAGAATCCCGAGATACGGCATTAATCCCTTCCGGGGTTGGGATCGTAAGAAGAAATCGCCGTACGGTGGGGGACTGGGGGCCTAAGCAAAATTTTATACAGAACATATTAAAAATTAATGCATGTATATAATCAAATAACATTATAAATAATACCGTAAGACGGGGCAAATACCGTAATCAGGGGCTTGAAAAATATTGTATTCCACATCACAACCTGAAAAAAAAATGTATCCCAGGGGCACCATATCCCAGGGCCAATGTATCCCAGGGTTCTACTGTATTGGAATCAGTGCATCACCTTAGAAGGAGGTTATGTTGATAAATAAAGTTGAATTTTACCGAAAAGTTGTTGACATATTAGTAGACCTGTTGAGACTTTTTGAGTGATGTGTTACGATTGGCCATTGTTCATACATAGTTTAAAGAAACTTTGAGTATATTATTTCAAATGATATCGTTTAGATTTCAACGGATATTAACTAACTTCAACAAACCGCAGTTAGCACTTTGCATAAACCAGCTTACTGCTGGAAAATACACAATTGCAAAAGGGAATTCAGCTATATAACAGTGAAAAATAAACAAGAAAACGTAAACTGTGGCATAGAAACATAATCAGCTGTTTACCATGAAGCTGTTTCAGTGATCTAAAAACAGGACAGCTGTTAAATTCATATATATAAATAGATATACATCAGCTGTTTACCATGAAGCTATTTCAGAGATCTAAAAACAGGACAGCTGTTAAATTCATATATATAAATAGATATACATCAGCTGTTTACCATGAAGCTGTTTCAGAGATCTAAAAACAGGACAGCTGTTAAATTCATATATATAAATAGATATACATCAGCTGTTTACCATGAAGCTGTTTCAGAGATCTAAAAACAGGACAGCTGTTAAATTCATATATATAAATAGATATACAGCAGAACCCCGGGATACGGTATTAATCCATTCCTGGGTTAGTGAAATCACCGTATGGTGGAGCCGAAGCAAAATTTTATACAGTACATATTAAAACTTAGTAACAAAATACAGTACAGTATATAATACACATGTATATAATCAAATAACATTATAAATAACACCGTAAGGCGGGGAAAATACCGTAACCAGGGCCTGGAAAAACATTATATTCCACATCGTAACCTGAAAAAATTGTATCCCGGGGTTCTACTGGCTAAGGTTGTATAAAGTTCACAATTTCGGAGATATATCTATTTTTCAAGGGAAAAATAAGAAATAAATACAATTACTCGGTAGAGGCTTTCATGTTTCTAAACGCCCTTTTAAGCGCAATTGTTTGTATCTCTCTTGCACTTGGTTCACAGGGTAGGTTTTGAAATTCTTTATCATGAGTCTGATTACCCCTATAATTACTGGAATGATGGAAATCTTCCCAAGATTCCAGTTTCTTTTCATGTTGTGCATCGATGATGCCGCCATTCAGTCTCAAGAGACAATGGATACCCTTTGTAATGGCAGCTGCGCATGTAATTGTGAGGCAAGGGTTGCACAATCCATCAACCACACCTCTCTTGAATCGGCACTGCTTGATCCCAGTGGCAAGGAGAAGTGATAGAAAAATGCCGAGATAAGTGAAGAGCACATTACCAAGAAGTCCCAAATGGTCACCCATTTTAGTACTGACCAGGTTAAACGTTGCTTAAGTTCGGTGATCAATGTCTCAATGTGAATTATGTTGTATATGTCATACATTTTCATAACTCCAGTTGCACACACAATTACTGGAATGGTAGAAATCTTCCCAAGGTTCCAGTTTCTTTTCATGCCGTGTATAAGACCTTGGTGTTTCGTTATCTTTTCCCTCTTAGCCTTGTTTATTACGTAGCATTATTGGGGACACTAACTTCTACTAAGGTTGCTTCTTTCTTCTTTTTGTCTCATATCACTGTGCCAGGTTTAATAGCTCCGTTTTCTAAGTATGTAACTGTATGAACTGCATCGTCATAGTGTGTGTATGTGTGTGTGCGCGCGCGTGTGTGTGTGCGTGTGCGCGCGCAAATTACATACAATCATCGACGTTAATCTCGGGCTTATTGAGAAATGAGCCATTAACAAAATCGTGTGTACCCCACTCCTTAAAGAAGAAATCTTACATTTCTCTGTGTTTGTTCTCGATTAAAGAATAACGTGGTCTCATTAAGCGACAAACATGCGTTTAATCAGTTTGTTGCAGCGAAGACAGCAATATTAATCGGAACATCGAGGCAAGAAATTACGGCGCAGAAAATAACTATCGATTTCATAGAATTAATTCGGGCTTGTTATGATTGCGAATTATTAGTTAGCTCCAGCCTTTCATCAGCACATCTTCTTCTTCTTCTTCTTCTATTTCTTCTTCTTCTTCTTCTTCTTCTTCTTCTTCTTCTTCTTCTTCTTCTTTTCAAGCATTTGGGAGGACTGCTGAAGGGGCTACAAACGAACGAAAACTTGTTTCGGCCTATAGGAATTGGTATTAAAGCTCTTGGACACACATTAAGAATTTAAAAACATTGAATAAACAAATAAAACTGTTTTTTAGAACACGTTAAAAATGCAAAATATTTCATTAAAAAAAAAGGAAGAAATATACAATTCAATTTCTTTTAAAAGAAAGAAAGAAATTAAATCGTATTTTTTTCCTTCTTTTAATAAAATAACATTTTTAGCGTTTTCTAAAAACAGTTTCCTCTGCTCATTCAATGTTTTTTTGTTTTTTGTTTTTTGGCTATTATAGATAGATAGATAGATAGATAGATAGATAGATAGATAGATAGATAAAACTAGAACTGCACGCCTGTGGAACTCTTTTCCGTTTATCTGCTTTCCAGCTGACTACAATCTGATTGTCTTCAAGTCCAACGTAAACAAGTTCTTGATGAACCGTCCCCCTAAGTAATCCAATTTACAAAATTCCCACTACTTATGTTTACTAGGCTATACTCACATTGACTAATGTATATCCATTAACCCTTATCCTCGAGTGGCCCCCGGGCCTTGATAATGGTGATTCCTGTGTAAAAAAAACTTGTTTCTGACTAAGACGATTACTTTCATGACAATATCTGATAGAAACACAAACAAATATTTAAGCAAAGAGGAAAGGAAGGATAGATAGACAGGTGATGATGATGATGATGATGATGATGATGATGATGATAGTAGCATCTTCATAGATGATAGTCATCTTAAGATTCATGTACTGTATTAAATATCCTCTTTTGTGTCCTCAGGTGACTTTGTAGACCTGCAATTGATTTACAGGGACGTTAACATACATGACACACCAAGTTCAATGTCTTAATGGGGTTCATTGGATCCGGGTGAGGAATATTGTCTTATCACTTTGTTTTTGCGAGGGATGGGCCATTCTACCAGATGCTAAACATTCTCCCATTAGTTTAGTTACTCCAACCGAGAGATCTTTTTAAGATTTTAACTGCCCCCTTAAGTGCAATTGTTTGTATTTCTCTTGCACTTGGTTCATCGGGTATATTCGTCAGATAGTTTTTGAAATTCTTTTTCATTAGCCCGGTTGCTCCTATAATGACTGCTATGATTAAGATCTTAGTTTCTTTTCATGTTGTACATAAGCCCTCGGTATTTTGTTAATTTCTCCCTCTCAGCTCAGCATCATTAGGGACGCTTACTTCAACTAGGGTTGCCAGTTTCTCCCTCTTGTCCCATATTACTACGCCAGGCTTAATAGCCCCATTTTTTTTTATGCACAACCATGTACCTTTTCAGTCCAGATATAGAGCTGCATACCTTACTGCATATTACACTCACACTATGAGGTCGCTGTGGAACGTTGATTGACGGTGGTCGATTATTGTAAGACTTCAGCTGATAGATACATACATACACACACACACACATACATACACGTATACATAAACACACGCATACATACACGTATACATAAACACACACATACAAAACACACACACATACATACATGCATGCATACACATATACATACACACACACACATGCATACATACATATGAGGATCGTTCCAAAAGTAAAGCCTCCTATTTTTTTTAACTCAAAAGTTAAAGAACTATGAAGACAAAAGTGGTACCATTAAAACGAGCGACCTTTTGTGCTTCAGAATTTATTTTTCTACATAGTCATCACCATTCTCAATGCACTTTTGCCAGCAAGGAACAATGGCTTTGCATGGACGTTTGAAGCTCGCTTTGCAATTTGAGGACCGTTCAAAAAGTAAAGCCTCCTATTTTTTTTTTACTCCAAAAGTTGAAGAGCTATAAAGATAGGAGCGATACCATTAAAATGAGCAACCTTTTGCGCTCCAGAATTTATTTTTCTACATAGTTACCACCATTCTCAATTCATTTTTGTTAGGAATTCAATGACGCATCTCTGCTTCTGACGCATGCCCATGATAGGGGCTGTTTTCTTAGTCTCACACTGCCAATATCTGCAACAGAGAGATGAAACTTTTCAGTTCATGTATGCATAAGTTCATTCATCATAACAATGCAATTTGCAATCTTCTCTGATCCATTTGGGCGGAATAAAAAATAGGAGGCATTACTTTTGTAACATGTCTCATAGATAGATAGATAGATAGATAGATAGATAGATAGATAGATGTAAAATAAGAATGAAAAGTAGAAACCAAGACAATAAAGATTAGAGTAATGTCATCCAAAATCGGCAAAATATTGAAAATTATATTCTCTCTCCCTACTCTCCCTCCCTTCCTCCCTCTCTCTCACACACTCACACACACACTCACTCACACACACTTCTTTGCTCCTAATTTCCTTTTTCTTAGTTACTAACGCAAATCTTCTTGCTTCACTAAAATAAAAAAAATTCCATGAACAAAGCTGCTTTCTTAAAAGTGCATGCCTATGGAACTCTCTTCTGTTGCCTGTTTCGCACCTGATTACAATCTGGATATCTTCGAGTCCAACATAAACAAATTCCTGATGAACCGCCTCCTTAAGTAAGACACTTTACCAAATCTCCAATACAAATGATTACTACGATACTATCCCACTGGTTACTGTACACGCAATAACCCTTATCCCCAAGTGGCTTCCGAGCCTTGATAAGTGGCGACTATCTTGTAAAAACACACACACACACACACACACAGACACACACATTTTCCTTGGGTTTTATAGTCTCTCTCTCCACCCATAATTCATCACTTTCCCAGACCATTTTCTTAAATCTGAATAGATTTTTGATGTGAGAAATCTACTTCCATCATGACAGTTTCTACCAAAAAATAAGGTATTTTCCATTCCACTTTCTCCAGGCAAAATCTCACGTCCAAACTAGAATATGGCGTTCTCAACGGACTGTGTGTTGGCATGATCTTATTTTTATCTCCCCCATTTTCAGTGCTTCTGTTTTCATCGACAGATGAAACAAGTCTTAAATCAACAAAGCATGTTGAAGCATCTCATCAGGTTGTTTGGCTATTGCAATTCAGTCACTAATCCCCTCAAGAATAAGTTTCCAATAAACCTTTCTCTTACTATCCGTTTGTCACGACTTAAGTAACAAAGAATTAAAATTAGATATAAAATTCTTTTTATATAGAATATCCTGGTCACCGCACCAAATAGAAAATGTATATTGCTGGTGTGTTTAAAAAAATGGATAATGAGCACAACTCTACCCCCTCCTCTCGACATGAAATAGGGGTACATTCAAATGAAAAAGTAATACTCTATAAAAAATAAAATGGCATCAAATCGATAACGCTGGATATTCCCGTCTGCTTAAAAAGTTAACAACAAATATTTACACATAAAATATAATTGTATGTTTTTTTTTAGTTATAGCAAAGTAGTGTAAGAAACAAACAAAATTGTTGAAAGAGTGACTGGCTCAAGGTCTATAACAGTTTTGCCTTCTTCTCTACCTCTCTCTTATTCTATCCGTTCAACTCTAGTAATAAAGATAAATAATTAATTTTCTCTAATCAGAAAAATAATAAAAAAATCCTGGTCACAGCACCAAATGGAGCATGTTGTATATAGCTGGTGTGCTTAAAAAAAGTGCATGATTAACACAACTCCTCCTCCTCCTCCCTTCCGACATGAAATAAGGGGTATATTCAAATGGGAAATTAATATGAAACAATAAAATGGCTTTAAATTGATAATGTTGGATATTCCTGTCTGTTTAAGAAAAAAATGAATAATAAATATTTGCACATAAAATATAGTTGTATGTCTTCATTTATTCGAGTTGTGCGAAATGTGTAAAGTAGCTTCTTTCCAAGGACTGCAATATTATGGAACTCTCTTCCTGCTCACTGTTTTTCTTCAAAGAGGTTTTGATTGCATACACATAAATTGTTGAAAGAGTGACTGGTTCAAGGTCAATAACAGTTTTGTCTTCTTCTCTACCTTTCTCTTCACAACTTGAGTAATAAAGATATAGTCTGGGTACCTGGTGTTGCCTAGGTGTTTGGAGATGTGTCTTATGAAAAAAAAGTGTCTAGACCCAAAATTGGCAGAGGAGTTTAGTAGAGTGTTCAAAGGTCAAATCGTTGAACTTTGACCCCTGGACAGCCAAATTTCTGGCTGAAACTGATCAAAAAGATTTTCTCCAAATCTCAATACCCCTTATGTCAAATCTCGAGTCTGTAGACTAAAAATTGACAGAGTGGTTTAAAAAACAATAAAAGCCAAACATTTTTCTATCTACTCGGAATTATTTTTTCAAACTAGAAATTTATTGAGATTACCAAATTTTATTTAGTGATAGTTTTTTTTGTTTATGTTCCGAAGGGCAAATAACTCTAAAAAAAAAAAAAAGATTTTTAAAAAAAATCAATGTTGGAATAATAATTCCACATAAATTTAATATGTTATCAATATAATTATTGTTTAAAATTTATTAAATAACAATTTTAAATAGAACACTTATAACGATTTTCTCGCTAGAAACATTAACTAAGATACCGCTATTTAATAAAATCGATTTTTCTTAATCTATTATACAAATGAGATGATCTCTTAACTGTACATAGTCTGCAAAAATCACAGTATATATAGAAATAAATGGGAGTAAAGTAAGGATAGTTTTGTATATATTAATCAAAATGTGAACAAACAAACAAACAAACAGGAATATGAATTTATATATAGATATATACTATGCATCTGTAAATATTGCTTCATAGTTTGATGATGGCAGATTTTAAATGAGATTCTGATACAATGTGCAAGTGTGACCAAAAATATGCAAAGAAAGCAATTAACCAGAACACCTACCTTGTCGGTAGATGTTGAAATATAAAACGGGCACGCCATAACTTGGACTGTAGACAACATGATATTCAAACGTCAAGTCTTCCTCTTCATCCATCCTCGTGGAGGTACTACAAGTGTCTGAGTCTTCCTGCTGAAAAAAAAAGAAGAAAAAGAACAATAATCGAAACAATCAATAAGGAGATAACTGTCTATTGTATTATTTATAAAAAAAAGACAAAAAAAACATCGTGCTGGAGAAGGGCACATCAGTAGGGCAAATTTAAGATAAAATTATTGAAATGAGAAAGTCATCGTAACACCATAGAGGTCCATCCTGTCCCCAACTCTCTTCCTGATCTACATCAATGATCTTCCAAATCACATCCTTACATCATTCGTAGACATTTATGCTGACGACACTACCATCTATGGAAACTCATCAAAGACCACAAACGACTAAGTTCTCTCTATATTCATTTTAATGGAAATCGCTTCAGACAAGGCATGATCTTTCCAAAAGTGGAAAACCTTATATATATATATATATATATATATATATATATATATATATATATATATATATATATATATATATATATATATATATATATATGTGTGTATGTGTGTGTGTGTGTTGTTGATAAAAAAAAATTATGAATGCCGATTGTATTAACCGGAAAGGTCCTATTCATGGGCCAAACTAACTTTTGAAATATTGGTTTTTCTAATGTGCTGATGAAGTCTAATGTTGTGCAAGTTATAATTTGATGAACACTTATATCCTTATATGCCAACACTGTTTGTCAAA
>NC_136498.1:117768554-117826054 GCF_053919585.1 Euprymna scolopes | reverse complement strand
ACGTTGGACTTTAAGACGACCATATTGTAGTCAGCTGGAAAGCAAGCAAACGCAAGAGAGTCCCACAGGCGAGCAGTTCTAAGAAAGAAGCTTTGTTCATGGAATCCACGTTTAGATTTAGGCGTTCTTATAAGGAAATCGTCAGCAGGGCCACTACGCTTAAGGCATTACTCATAGGATTATAGCGTAAGGGTAGAGGCAGCTTGACGTTGAGTTTCGATCCTGGCTTGAAGTACTTGCTCATCTAGCCACACTGATGAGCTGTAAACAAGCGAAACAGTACTGTCTGTCGATTACTATATATATATATATATATATATATGATATTTTTCACTAAATATTAATAATTTTGAAACATACAGACGTTAATGTTTCGTGCTTACGCAATCATCGTAATATATATATATGATTAGTTTTTATTTATTGGAAAAAGAAATCCAGCAGAGTGCTCAATTACAAGGAAAATCCGAAAATAAGAGAGTATTTATATTTTGTATTTTGTGTACAGAAAGTTGTTAGATCAGATAAGTCATTGGTACCGTCGGCTTGAAGCCCAATAATTAGGACCGTTTAAGATATCCATATCAAGCTCTCTTCAGCCAATACTCTCGCTCTCTCTCTCTCTCTCTCTCTCTCTCTCTCTCTCTCTCTCTCTCTCTCTCTCTCTATGTGAATTCGTTCCCTATAGACGCGAAAACGGCTGAGTCGATTTAGAGATGAGTATTGGCTGAAGAGAACTTGATATGGATATCTAAAACGGTCCTAATTATCGGGCTTGAAACCGATGGTACCAATGACTTGTCTCATCTAACAACTTTCTGCATACAACATATATATATATATTCGGTTGTTGCATAAGTTCCCGCTGTTTTTTTTTTTAAATCAAAGAATTTTAACAGCTAAAGTTCGTTTTTTTGTGCAAATTCCATCGACTGAAGATGGCGTAAAATTGTCAGAAAATCACATCTTCATCTTTTCACCCAGTTCTCGACATGTCTGATGGCCACCTTCTTTCAAAACAACTCTGACTTAGTTTTCGTCTATCTTGGTTTGTTTTCTTAAACGAGGAGCGTCATTGAGGTGAAAATTACTGCGTTTGAATCTGGTAAACCTATAGTGTTTTCTCTATATACGGCACGAATAGTATTGGTCACTTCACTCGCTTTTTGACCGCGATTAAAGACAAATAAAGGAGTTGTTGAAAATATGATTTTTTTTATCTACTTGACAATCCATTTGACGATTCTGAAAAACGAGAAAAAATTATATGAGCAAAAAACGATGACCATTATCTTCTAGAATTGTGATAAGTGTTTCAGTGTGAACAGGTATGGTATAATAAATTATGGGGTTTATCTATTTTATTATTACTTTCATCATATTTTGCTTTGGTTTTGATACCCCCAAATTCGAAGCTATCTCTTTACAACCCTTCCTTTTCATAACCTATCATACTTTCATAAATCAGAGTTCATTTTCTGTAGGCTGTTTTTGAACCCAGTCAACGACGGGTACTTTTGCTAGTATATATATATATATATATATATATATATATATATATATATATATATATATATATATATATATATATATCTTTGTGATCTGTTTTCGGCCAGAAATTTGGCTGTAAAGGGGTCAACGGTTAACGATTTGACTTTTGAGAACTCTACCAAACTCCTCCGACAATTTTGGGTCTAAACAATTGAAATTTTAGATATAGGTTCTTTGGACATGGATCTAACTTAATAACTTGATGTGATCCCAAAACAATAAATGTTAAGGGGCCATAATAGGGGTCAAAGTTTTAAAAAAAATTTGACCTCTGCGGTCTCTATCTAGTTACTCAGACAATTTCTGGTTTAAACATTTGAAATTTTACATAAAGGGTATTCAGAGATAGGACAGGCTTTTTCATCGGTTTGGGTCGAAAATGTTTAGTTACCAATATATAAATGTATGTATGTATATTTGCATGTCTGCCTAAAACTTTTGACAGAGGTGACGGATTTTACCAAGATTAGTATCGTTATGAAGTTCGACCTTTCATATGACAAATATCGAAAAAGTGGCTAAAAACGTTAACATCTTCACCTTCAACTAGGTACTTTTCTACAGGGGAGGGGGGGGTCGCTGTTTTCGCCGATATTTTTTAAAGATATCCTCTCCTTTCGATTGTCTGGCCTTCATGTAAGCATAAGTCACTTCAGGTTTGCGGTGGTCGTAACCGCAAAGACGTCAGGTTTTTTCTCACCGTTCTTTTCCTCCTTCGCGGGTTCGAGCCTGCCTTCCTACTACCACTTTTTTATTTATTTTTTTTTTGCTCAACATACACGTCCAAACACCCGGCCAACGCCGGACTGAAATGCTAGTCTATATATCTATAAAAGTGAACGTGTGTATGTGTGTGTGTACATTTCCCTACACAATAACTCTGTCAATTTTTAGTCTACAGACTCGAAATTTGATATACAGGGTACTGAGATTTGGGAAAATCTATGTGATTGGTTTTTGCCCAGAAATTTTCCTGTTCAGGGGTCAAAGTTCAACGATTTGACCTTTGAGAACTCTACCAAACTCCTCCGACAATTTGCGGTCTAAACACTTGAAATTTTAGATATAGGTTTCTTGGACATGGACCTTACTTAATAATGTAATTTCAACCCAAAACAATAAATGTTAAGGGGGCATAATAGGGGTCAAAGTTTTAAAAATTGACCTTTTTTTTTTTTTTTTTGCTCAGCCTACACCTCCAAACATCCGGGCAATGCCGGGACCCGTGCTAGTGTATCTATAAAAGTGAACGTGTCTTTGTATCTGTCTATCTGTGTGTCTGTCTGTGTGTGTACATTTCCCTACGCAAAAATTGTCAATTTTAAGTCTACAGACTCGAAATTTGATATACAGGGTACTGAGATTTGGGAAAATCTATGTGATCGGTTTTCGGCCAGAAATTTCTCTGTTAAGTGGTCAAAGTTTAACGATTTGACCTTTGAGAACTCTACCAAACTCCTCCGACAATTTTGGGTCTAAACACTCGAAATTTTATATATACGTTCTTTGGACATGGATCTAACTTAATAACTTGATTTGAGCCCAAAACAATAAATGTTAAGGGGTCATAATAGGGGTCAAAGTTTTAAAAAATTTACTTTTTTTTGTTTTGTTATTTTTGCTCAGCATACACCTCCAAACACCTGGGCAACGTCGGGCTGAAATGCTAGTATATATATATTTTAGAAGTGTACTTTCGTTTCCTTTTTTTGTAAAATTTTTCGTCTTTAATAAATAATGGTTAAACTATTAAAAAAAAGAAACTCAACAATTAATAATGGCACCGTGCCCAGTGTTATTCAAATGTTTTATAAATTATGTACCCATAAAAATCTTTATCTTAATCTTTATATATATATATATATATATTCTGTAGAAATATATTTTCTTATAATATATATCCATCCTTATTTAAGAAGCTAAATGTAATTACAGAGCAATATAAAGAATAAATGACAAAAAGTTATATTCCAAAATTCATGATGTTGACCATCTTATAATTTATTCCTTTAATTCAGTTGACTTATACAATTCTTGACAGTATCTGTTTCGTAGCGCAAAATCAATCGCTTAATTATTATATCAATCAGTGAATCTATTATGCCCTTAAGTCATCAGGAATTGTGTAAGTCAACTGAATTAAAGGAATAAATTATAAGACGGTCGACATCATGAATTTTGGAACTTCTCTCTCTCTCTATATATATATATATATATATACATATATATATATATATATATGTATGTATATATATGTATATATATATGTATGTATATATATGCATATATATATGTATGTATATATATGTATATATATATGTATATATATATATGTATATATATATATATGTATATATATATGTATATATATATGTATGTATATATATATGTATATATATATGTATGTATATATATATGTATATATATATATATATGTATATATGTATATATATATGTGTATATATATATGTATATATATATATATATGTATATATATATGTATATATATATATGTATATATATATGTATATATATATATATATATATATATATATATATATATATATATATATATTGAGTAAAATGATTCATAATTTATAATTATAAATCGGTTTCAAAAGGAAGAGCAAACAAAATCAATAAATTGTACGATCGTTTCGGAAACGATGTTTTATGGAGACAGACAATAAGTCTTGGACAATAATGTTATCATTTGATTTTATAAAACAAAGTCTCCTCATCAGCAAAAAGAACGGGTGGGGGTTTAAAGACACCAAAAATAAAACTAGCATTTTTTAAGTAAGGCAAAGATATCTTTTATTCGTCCGCCTTTAAAGCCTGTAAGTATTATACTCAATCCGTTCCTTGTTGTTAGATGTAGTTTATGAATGGCTGAAATGGTCATATATATATATATATATATATATATATATATATATATATATATATAAGGAGGTATATTTGATAAAAAAAACAAGGATAAAAAGTGCTCAATACGTTAGTAGAACTAAATATGTTTTTATTATTTCAACCTCGCGTGTGTTTACGTAATTCATTACTAGTTGTTTCAATAGACGAGATAAAGATTGTCCGCCTATATCATCAGATGATTCAAGTTAAAGAGGCGGAAAATCTTTATCCCGTCTATTGAAACAACTTGTAATGAATTAAGTTAATACACTCGAGGTTGAAATAATAAAACACACACACATATTGTAAAAATGTAAACAAATAAATAAAAATTCTATTAAAAGCGATAAATTTCTTTCACTTAGAGTAGTAAGGTTGTTAGCTCAGCAGTCGAATGTCAAACTATTATACTTCTCTACCACCAATAGCAATGACCAAAATCTAGGTATGGGCAATTCTAATGGCTGCTTAGGTATGGGACGTGGTTTTGAACGTCGGTTAATCATAATATTTTTTTAAATTTTCGGTTACTTTTTGATTATGTTTAAAAGATTACAGCTTAAAGTTAATTTCTCAAAGAAAAAATAGCGTGTGAACTAAAAAAAAAATACATGGAATAATTTTATATAAAATCTGAAAAACCGTACATTTCACGTAAAAATTCACATTCTTCTGGCAAGAGAAATATAAGTTTTCTGGAATTATTTCCAAGTGAAGTATTACGTTAAAGTGTTAAAATAATCAATTAATACAATAAATTTACTTAACTTTTGCTAAAAAGGGTAATAATTACTCCAAAATATGACCAGGGTATCAACAAAATTAGTTTCGTGTCAAAAAAAAAAAAAAAGTCATGGCGGCAAAATTCAAAGAAGTACGGAAGCACATTAATGACATAATTTCATTATCATTTAACAATGTTCCGTTTTTTTTTTTTTTTTTTTTTTTTTTGCAGTTGCAGATGCAGACCCCTCCCTGCACTTAAAAATGCATAAAAATTCAGAAAATCAACCAATTTTTCTGAAAATTTCAGTATTTATTCATTAATGATCATAGAATACAACGAACCCATTATGGTTTTCCAGAATTTTGACCGACTCTATTTTGGAGTCGAAAAGTTATGCAACTCCAAAACAGTTCTAACTCTGCAGGCTTTCCGATATGTTTATTTTTTAATAAAAAAAAACACTTAAAAATAAGTTAGAACACACACAAAAAACTGATCTAGTTATGTAAAAAGATAGGTTGCCTTTGGTAATATTTATTTGTTTTTGTTTTGTTTTTGTTGTTTTTCCCTCGTTTTTGCTTCGTTGGCTACTCTAAATGCGTCGATAAATTATTTTTTAATAAAACTACAAATGTATTTTAAGTGTTGGAAGGTTAATTTAATTGACTCAATTAAATTCAGTAAATTTAATTCACTAAGTTACAATGACAATTTATTCATTATAAAAGTTCAAACAATTATTAATAGAATTTGAACTTTCATAAACTTTAAACGGCATAAATGTTAATTAAATTCATTAATTATACTGACAATTTATTCATTGAAAAAAAAATTTAACATTATTATTTATTAATTTCTATACAGAATTCAAAGTGGAAAGGAAAAAATTTATAATTATTGAAAAAATTAACACTTAAAAAAAAAATACAAACTTACGTTTTAATTAATCGGAATGTTTACGTGAACTTTAAAGTCGATTTCACACAATTTGAAACGTATCTGAAAATGACATCGGATAGTTGGAGGGAAAAGGTAGAGGGCAGAGGTGGAGGGGGCAAAACGGACAGGTTTCCTTTTCTTTTCAAGAATGGCCATCCGTAGTTACCGACATGGAACGTTTGTATAAAGTTTTCCATTTTTTAATTTAATTATTTTTGTATGTTCCTGTTTTTAAATTTATTTTTTTTTAATTATTGTTCAATATTATATAAAAAATATGTTACGCCGAAAGTTTCACATTCTTGCGAGCAAAAAAATTATTAAAAGCTGGCATATAAAAATTATGCGAAACCTGTAATTTAAAAAAAAAAAAGTAGAAATATTTTTTGCAATTATAATTTGTAGTGTGAAAATATTAAATAAACAATGCTCAATTCAATGGCAATATCGGTAGTTCGAGAAATTCATTCTTCTTCGAGTTATACCGAATTAATTAATACAGATTTAGGGGCTTTTATCGTAATGTTCCTGTAAAAATTATTTTATTTTTTTATTGTTACAAATTACGATGCTTTATTTATATAAAAAAAAGCAAAAATAAATCCTTGCATTTTTTTTTATTTACTACTGAAAACCATAACTTTAGTAAAGGTATTTTTGTTTAAACAAAATAATACATTTCCACTAAGATTTAAATAAAAAATAATTAGTTCATTATATTCCGCGATCATTATTTGATAAATACTGAAAATTTTATTAAAATTGGTTAATTTCCTGATTTTTGGTGAATTTTTAAGTAAAAGGTCAAAATGTTTATACATTTTAAGCGTCAGCATTCATTTTGCCCGTACCTACCAAAAACACATTACCTTAAAATACTTCCTTTAAACTCCTCGGCCTAACGTTCACAGGGAACATGAATTGGAACAGATACTTGAGAGGATTGCCAAGGCTGCTGCGAAGAAGATGGGTTCTCTCTACCATACTCGAAAGCTACTGACACCTGAAAGTATCCTGTACCTCTATAAGGCCACCATTCGCCCATGTATGGAGTACTGTTGTCACATTTGGGCTGGTGCATCTGCTGCTTGTCTCTCACTCTTGGACAGGATTCAAAAGAGAGTCACCAACCTGATAGGTCCTGAACTGTCATCTAAGCTTTAACCTCTGTCATATTGACGAAATGTTGCATCTCTTTGCCTGTTCTACAAGTATTTTAATGGTGAATGCTTTGATGAACTACAAGCACTTGTGCCTCCTCGACATAGACAAGCCCGACAAGCAGTTAAATCCCACCACTACACAGTAGAGATCCCTCCAATCGTTTCTTCCCCAGAACTGTTAGACTTTGGAACTCCCTTCCGGGATTCTGCTTTCCCAACTGCACTAACATGTAGAAGTTCAAGTGTAATGTGAACAAACATCTTGCTGCTCAACTCTCTTCATAATATCTCTGCAACTTATGTCCCCGATAGTAGCCCCCCTACTTCAAAGTGGCACTGTGCCTTGTGGGGTGAAAATTGAATAAAAAATAAATAAATCTCTATATAAATAAAATGAACTCATTTTTTCCCGTCTGATTTTGACATTAATAGGATTAAAAATCAAGATATTTCATGCAAATATAATATGCACAAACGGCAGAACAATATCTGAGGTGTGTTATAGGCTTATTATTTCTCAAATTCCTCGATAATCTTAGATTTCTATACTTTTTCTGCTGAGAAGTCACGGCCAAAATCGGTTAAGATCAATGGAAGTGGTAAAATATTTTCTCTCTTATAAATTCCTCCTCCCCCTGCCACCACTTAACACCGTTTGGGGATCGTTCACAAGGAACAGTTGAGAAGAGAACACCGGTTTGGCTTCGTAGTTATTTCATGTGAAGTTATTTAAAATCACTAAACTAAGCTGCAGTGCTCTGTGGCGTAGTGGTTAGCGTGCTGGACAATTCACATTATATTTTCACGTTCGCGCAGACCTACCGTAGTCGTTTTTTTTTTTTTTTTGTTTTTTTTTCCTAAACAACTGGAATGGACTTTTCTTGGTGGCCGAACTGTTAACGTTGCAGATGTTTGTTTTTTTTTCACACTTTATTTTCCTACTTTTACTCATGACTCCAGGTTTGATCCTTCCTACTTACCTACCATAACATTTTTTAAAACTCCCCCCCCCCTGTCCCGAAAACAAACACTCGGGCAACGCCGGGTACCCCCGCTAGTAAATAAATAATTGGTAAAGACTAGTTCCTGGGATTCAAATCTCGAGCTTGCTGCACTCGACTACGTTTATCCACATTGATGAGTCGAGAAACAACGAAACAGCTCTGTGACTGACTAAATTTTATGCTAGTAGGCACACCTGGTGTTGCCAAGAAATGAATAAAGGGCCTTTATATACTTCTGCTTCCAGCCCTGAACCTCATATTACCGTTTTTATTTTTGGAATCTCTATAATTTTAAATGTTCTTGTAAATAAGGTAAGATATCGTCTTAACTGTTTGTAGATGTCTGGCGCGAACGCAGACCCCACAATATCATCGTAATACCTCTGAATACATAATGAATATCACCATTTGATTCGTCATCAAATTTTAGTTGAGAAAAAGTTGTGCGTGATTTTCGTATAGATATTTGTTTTAAACTGCATTTCCGGACAGGTAACAAAACAACAGAGAGCAAACAAAAATATTATAAATATAAGAATTCTTCAACTCTCCTATTCATTTTTCTTTTTTTTTAATCCTTTGGCGTATTTCTTTCTTTTTAAAAAGAAACAACCACCTCCTTCTCCTCCTCTACCTCCTCCTTTTCCTATCCCTTCTCTTCGCTTCTCTTCCTCTCACTTCTCCTCATCATCAGCAATTCTCACTTTCTTCCCCCTCCTGTCCCATACACATTCCAGTCATTCTGTCTCCTTGACCCACAGCAACTTCCACGCCTCATACTACCAACTACACTACCCCCACCTACCGCACTTCACATATACACACTGCAACAATCTGGATCAATATTGATCAGTCTTTCGGGCTCCATCCTTCCCACTCCTCTCCATCACCGACTCCCCCTCCCCCCACTCTTCCCTTCCTCCAAAAACGCATGGAGGAAAAATTCCTCAGCTTTTCTTGGCAAACATTTTCCCCTGCAAAGAAATAAACTAATTTCATCCAAGTTCCGCATCTCTCCCCCCCCCCTTCCCGCCGGTGACATCATTGCGTACAGTTTCGCTAACTCTTAGAAAATGAGGACAAATGAGAGAATATACTGTTCTTTCAAAAGGCAGAGATCCTCGCATTCCCAGAAAACCATTCTATCCGATTCATCATATCTTGAAGTATTTTACATTTCCTTAAATATATATTCGAAACCATCTCACCTCCACGCTTCATTTTTCTCCCATCTTTAGTCCACTTGCTTTTTCAACACACAGGATCACTCGTGACCCATTGGGTCGGCATTTGTCCTAATATTAAATATGCTGAATATATTTATTTAAATGAGGAAATTTCGGGTTTGTATTACCGTACACATAGATTCGAACAAGTTGTCAAAAAACAAATATATAACAAATAAATGTTATCAAAGGCAAGATAAGTTACTTTTCTACCTAACTGGATATATTTGTTGTGTTTTTATTCAATGTAACATATTTATTCAGCTCGAAAAACATACAGTGTTTACCGATGTATTGGAAAATTCAAGATGGCGTCTCACACCCTCTTTAACACCGTAAGTTTGGGAAAAGGTGTTATAAATAAAAATCTATACAAAATACTATTAAAAACCCGCCGAATATATGTCAACCTATGTCACGGTAACATATATTGAGCGAGTTTTTAACAGTATTTTAACCGGTTTTATATTTATTTTGATTTTAATTCAAATTTTTTTACATAATTCTAGTCCATTATAGGAAACTTCCGAAAAGGTATCTTTTGATTCTAGTCTCTTTGCTTAAGCATTTAATGTTTAAATATTTTGACAGAATATATAGTATATTCAAAGAATATATAGTATATTCCTTAATTGAAAATTTTTCATCCAGTTCTAAGAGCTTGTTTGAGTTATTCGTTACGAACATTATTAATTTCAAAAACTTTCTTTTTAATGGAATGGTAAGGAGTAGCTCACCTTCAAATTCTATTTGTTCATCAGTGGCGTTTTCATCCATTTTGCTTCTTCTCATCAAAATTGGTGCTCTGATTTTGAAATTTCATGGGATTATCAAGTCCCCAGTTGCATGTATATCCCAGACGAGGGAGATAACAACATTAGGTTTTTGCAATTCTTGCAGGGAGGTGGCGACGTCCTTCTACATTTCCAAACTTACCGTGTTAAAGAGAGAATCGGCCGCCATCTTGAATTTTCCAATACATCGGTAAACACTGTATGCTTTTCGAGCTGAATAAACATGTTACATTGAATAAAAACACGAAAAATATATCCAGTTAGGTAGAAAAGTAACTTATCTTGCCTTGGATAACATTTGTTATATATTTGTTTTTTTGACAACTTTTTCGAATCTATGTGTACAGTAATATAAACCCGAAATTTCATTGCAAAGAAGTTTATCGGTGAGGCCGAAGTTGTTTTCCTTTGTTTTATATTTACTAATGCATACCCCATTATCAAGCATAAAAGCCACTTGAGGATAAAGATTAATGCTATACTATAACATTAACACCGAAATTAAGCAACGTTGAACCTGTTCAGTACCAGATGGGTGACTATTTGGGAATACCAGGCGCTGTATGTATTCTTTGAATATACTATATATTCTTTGAATATACTATATATTCTGTCAAAATATTTAAACATTAAATGCTTAAGCAGAGAGACTAGAATTAAAAGATACCTTTTCGGAAGTTTCCTCTAATGGACTAGAATTATGTAAAAAAATTTGAATTAAAATCAAATATTCAACTAGTTTTAAAAAAGAAAATGAATTTTCCATTCATGTAATTAAATCAAGTTGACGATGAATTAAAAAGAGTTAAAGAAATGGTAGTATTGTTGAGAGGAGAGTATAGTTAGTGATCTTCGTTTACAATCTACACAAATAAAAAAAAAAGTAAAGCGATCCATGTTTGTGCAAACTTTTGCACAGGATTAAACAATGCACTAAATGATTACGACTATCCTTTGACTAGACCAAAAGTGATATTCGCTATATTCAATAAAAGAATGCTTTTTCAAAGATTGATTTAAATACTGTTTATCTATAAATACTTGTGAATGAGAGGTGTTCAAAGCTTATCCGCATAAATATCCATAATAGGTTTGTACAAATTCAAATTCTTACCATTTGTGATTAAGATTGCACTAGAGATTTTTCAACAGGTTTAGACACATGGATTAGATGACATTCAGTAAAAACACCAAGAAGCACAAACCACGTACACGACAACTATTTTAAAGAATTTCGAAATAAGGATTTAAATTAAAGGTAGGCAAATGCGATTTTTTCATGGAAAAACATAAAATCTGTCGGTTGAATTATATTTTACAAGGTATTCATGGAATCTGTGTTTAGAATTAGGCACAGGTATAGAGTGGGGGAAATTGCTGATAGTGGTTGAAGCTAGTCGAGTGTTTTGCGAAAGTTTGGTAAAGGGGATCATAGACTGAAGTTCAGACAAGCACTTGCCATGAAAATAACGATAGAGCAGAGATAGGCTCACAACGGCTCTTCTGTGGGAAAGAGGTTGCAAGGAACGGAAAAGGGCGTCATCTACTACGTTTTGAAGCCAGTTTTAAACTCTATCAAGGCAGAATAGTGGGTTATGAGCAGCCGTTGCTCAGATGTGGCAATAATATTCTATTTGAAATGAGACGAGATATTAAGTAAAAATAAAGGATGAGGAAATAGGAATAGTGATTGAGATGAGTTTGAAATGAGAAGAAATCTAGACATGAATAGCAATAAAGGAAAAAGAAAGGTGAGAAAGAGAAAGATGGGAAAGAAAAAGAAAAGTGAGAAAGGTGAGAAAGAAAAAGAAAGGTGAGAAAGAAAAAGTGAGAAAAAGAAAGGTGAGAAAGAAAAAGAAAGGTGAGAAAAAGAAAGGTGAGAAAAAGAAAGGCGAGAAAAAGTGAGAAAGAAAAAGGTGAGGAAAAGAAAGATGAAGAAGAAAAAGAAAGGTGAGAAAAAGAAAGGCGAGTAAGAGAAAGGTGAGAAAGAAAAAGTGAGAAAAAGTAAGGTGAGAAAGAAAAAGTGAGAAAAAGAAAGGTGGGAAAGAAAAAGAAAGGTGAGAAAGAAAAAAGTGAGAAAGAAAAAGAAAAGTGAGAAAGAGAAAGGTGAGAAAGAGAAAGGTGAGAAAAAGAAAGGTGAAAAAAAGTGAGAAAGAAAAAGATGAGGAAAAGAAAGATGAAGAAGAAAAAGAAAGGTGAGAAAAAGAAAGATGAGAAAAAGAAAGGTGAGAAAAAGAAAGGCGAGTAAGAGAAAGGTGAGAAAGAAAAAGTGAGAAAAAGAAAGGTGAGAAAAAGAAAGGCGAGTAAGAGAAAGGTGAGAAAGAAAAAGTGAGAAAAAGTAATGTGAGAAAGAAAAAGTGAGAAAAAGAAAGATGAGAAAAAGAAAGGTGAGAAAGAAAAAGTGAGAAAAAGAAAGGCGAGAAAGAAAAAGTGAGAAAAAGAAAGGTGAGAAAGAAAAAGAAAAGTGAGAAAAAGAAAGGCGAGTAAGAGAAAGGTGAGAAAGAAAAAGAAAAGTGAGAAAGAAAAAGAAAAGTGAGGAAAAGAAAGGTGAGAAAAAGAAAGGTGAAAAAGAATGGTGAGAAAAAGAAAGGTGAGGAAAAGAAAGGAGAGAAAGAAAAAGAAAGGAGAGAAAGAAAAAGTTGAGAAAGAAAGGTGAGAAAAAGAAAGGTGAGAAAGAAAAAGAAAGGCGAGGAAAAGAAAGGTGAAGAAGAAAAAGAAAGGTGAGAAAAAGAAAGGTGAGAAAAAGAAAGATGAGAAAGAAAAGTGAGAAAAAGAAAAGCGAGTAAGAGAAAGGTGTAAAAGAAAAAAGAAAGGTGAGAAAGAAAAAGGTGAAAAAAAGAAAGGTGAGAAAAAGAAAGGTGAGAAAAAGAAAAAGTTGAAAAAGAAAAGTGAGAAAAAGAAAGGTGAGAAAGAAAAAAGTTAGAAAAAGAAAGGTGAGAAAAAGAAAAAGAAAGGTGAGAAAGAAAAAAGTGAGAAAAAAAAGGTGAGAAAAAGAAAAAGAAAAGTGAGAAAAAGAAAAACAAATGTAGAAAAAGAAAGGTGAAAAAGAAAAAAAAGGCGAGGAAAGATAGGTGAGAAAAAGAAAGGAGCTGGAAAAACAGAAGAAACGGGTTATAAGATTCCGATACTTCAACCTCTGACTGTATCCCTGACCAATTCCTCTGAAGCTGTAGGTCCAGTCCAAATCACACACTGAGGATTTGAACCACGCCATCTGTCCAGCAGGAAGAAGCTGGAAGGATAGTGACTCTGCACTTGGAATCAAACTGCAAGCCAACTGAGTTGATTTTGGCCCCTGTGATTGTTTCGTAATGTGTGAGTGCTACTATCGCTTCCTTGATGTCTTAAAAGCATAGCTCAAAAACGATATTATCGGCAGATACAGAAACCCTGGCTTGCGTTTTACCAAGCAAAGCAGTTGCATGTAGTGAGGTAACAATGAATAGTCCGGACATACAAACATATGCAGATTGGATATGTATTATTATAGAATCAATCCTCTATTGAATATATTACGAGGAATAATTTGCCCGGTGGACTAATTCGCAAAAACATTTTTTTTAAATAATAATAAAAATAATGATAATATCCTTCATAAAATTCTTTCTGTGTTTGTTTACAATATCAGGTCAGCTGATAGTTGGGCTTTACAATGAATGTGTTTGACAAGTAAAAGAAAGGTTCCATTTAGAATGTTCGTAGTTGCTATAAGTCGACTCGTTCATTTTAGTTGACAATCATTTCTGTAAGGTCTGACGAGGCGGTTGGATCGTAAACATGGTCCAACATCCGAAACATATGTAACCAAACAGATAAAACGGTAACAAAAAAAAAAAAATAAATAAAACACATATTTGCTCTGCAATAGTATTGAGCACTCTCTTCACGGTTTTACTAATTACCAATTTTACTATATATATATATATATATATATATATATATATATATATATATATATATATATATATATATATAATAGAGAATTGAGTCTATAATAATAAATAGGAAATCTGCATGAATTAAAAAATATTTTTACAACCAAGCAAGGCTGGGCGCCCCTCTCCTGCTAATTATTAAATAAAATGAATGGCAAATGAATAAAAAAAAAATGAATAAACTGAAGGTCTTTATCTGTGTGTGTGTGTGTGTGTGTGTGTGTGTGTGTGTGTGTGTGTGTGTGTGTGTGTGTGTGTGATGGTGGGAAGAAATCAAGAGATAAGCGGCCACGACTAGCATGCATCCGCTGAAAGGTCGGGTACCCCTCTGCTAGTATATATTAATAAATATAATTATCCGTGCATGTGTCTGGTACCAGCTTCAAAACAAGAAAAATTGGTTTAGCATTTTCAGGGTAAGTTTTTGCGAAAAGATCTTATCTGTAAATTTAAACTGAGCGAAGATCAAACAGAAACAAGTGCAAATATGAGTAAACATATGAGGTAATAAAAAAAAAAATTTTTATGTTGTCAAAAGTTTTGGTATCGAAAATAAAAAAGAAAATATTTTAAACGTGTAACAAGATTTAACACAAGATAAACTCGTTTCCTTTAATAATTACAAGAAACCTTCTCTGCCACCAATAGCAATGGCCAGTGACTCCCTGTCTGAGAGTACATCTTTCAAACTGCTTGGCCTAACGTTTACAGGAAACATGAGTTAGAACAATTATATTGAAAACATTGCCAGGGCCGCTGCGAAGAAGGTAGGCTCTCTCTACCGTGCTAGATAACTACTGACACCTGAAAGTATCCTGTACCTCTATAAGGCCACCATTCGCCCATGTATGGAGTATTGCTGTCACATTTGGGCTGGTGCATCTGCTGCTAGTCTCTCGCTCCTAGACAAGGTTCAAAAGAGAGTCGCCAATCTGATAGGCCCTGAACTGGCATCTAAGCTTCAGCCTTTGTCCCATCGACGAAACGTTGCATCCTTCTGCCTGTTCTACAAGTATTTTAATGGTGAATGCTCTCACAAACTGCAGACACTTGTGCCCCCACGACATAGACACCCTCGACAAACCCGACAGGCAGCTAAATCCCACCCCCACACAGTAGAGATCCCTAGATGTAGAAGATCTTTCTACTCCAGTAATTTCTTCCCCAGAACCGCTAGACTCTGGAATTCCATTCCAGGTCCCTGCTTCCCCAACTGTACTGACATGCAGAAGTTCAAGTGTAACGTGAACCGACATCTTTCTGCCCAAATCCCAACATAGTGCCCCAGTAGTTGCTGCCCCTGATAGTAGCCCCCTACACCACAGTGCCAATGTGCCTTGTCTGGGGTGAAAATGTAATTAAAAAAAAATAAATAAATAAGTAATGCAAGATTAATCTTTAAGTTTCCCCTTCACGTTGAAAACAGAGTTTTAAAAAGTTATTTCGAAAATTATGAGATTACACAAAATACAGGTTAGCAAATGGAATGCCGATTTAAAACTCAAGGCTGACAGTTTGTAATTTAGTAAAGTCGGTTATTAATATTATTGATAACTAGCGGCTACGGCACGTCGGCACACAAAAAATCAAGTACACTCAACATCAAGTACACTCAACATCAAGTACACTCAACATCGTTTTACCATCAACGCTTACCTTGTGAACTCGGAGTATGGGAAATTCCCATATGCACAAAACAAAATCACTAAAAAAACAAAAGTACCCTGTGAACTAAGCGTAAAGATAATGAGTAAACGTTGGACAAAATGATGGTTAAAATTATTACGAACTTGCCAGGATTCAAACCTGGAATTTTACGATCCATAGTCAGACACGTTATCCATTGTGCCACAAGTCTTGTCTGTATGCCAAAAGATCTTACCACGACTGTATACAGACATTGCTAAATTCCGTTGACATGGGCAGGTAACTTTTTCGAAACATTTGCACGAAACGGCCCAAAAACCCTTATTTCAGGCTTTTTGTGTGACTCGGCGTTGTTCGTTACGAACCCTATATAGATAAGGACAATCTAGGGACTCACACCTTTCAGGGAAAAAAAGAATTTTTCAATTCGGTGCATCCAATGAAAGATTTATTGGTGTATATACACGCACACACACACACACACACACACACATAAATAAATAAATAAATAAATAAATAAACATTTAGAATTTTATTAATAGTATAGATAAAGATTATTTAGAAAATAAAGAAATTACACAAAATATCGTATAGGAATGTATGTTGGGTGAGATTTGATTGCATTGGAAATTCAAAGCTTAGGTGATTTGATAGGTTATTATTTCGGAAAGTCGGTAAGTAATTATTAAAATAAAAATCAGTGCTTTTTTGTTCAGAAAGGATCATCAACGTCATGTTAGGTTTAACGGCCATTTTACATGCTGACATGTGTTAGACAGCTTTAACAAATTGACTCCCAAGCTAATCTATCTCTGGCTAGGTCCTTATTTATCCCTCTTTCTCTCAAATTCATTTTTATCACTTCCTCCCATGTTTTCCTTGGGATTCTTGGCATTCTCTAGACAATGAACCCTGCTACCTCAACAACTCTACATCCATTCTTTCAGTGTGACCAAAACAACAAAGTCTCCTCTTCTGCATTCATTTCCTTATATTGTGCAGATTTAATCTTCTTCTGGTGTCATCAGAACTAAACCTATTTTTTAGACTTACATAACACAACCTTCCTATCATTCTTGCATCATTTCTCTCCATGCAACACATATCACGTATTATATACGGCACAATCATGTTGAGACACCGGTTCTTGCCATATCACCAAAGTTAAGCAACGTTGAGCCTGGCCAGTACCAGGGTGACCATTTGGGAAGACGAAGTGCTGTATGTACCGCGAGGTAAAATACCAGGTTGAAAAAAAGTCAAGTATCATGGTACATTGTGCTTTAGATTGAAACATTCATTTCATACATGCCCCTGTCATATCAAAGAACCTACTATTGATTTTATATGTCGGGACTTTCGACTTGTATGATATTAAAACTTCTCAGATGTACTTGTAATGTTAGGCTGTGTAAGGTTTTAATTTTTGTCTATCCTTCTCTCGGGGATAGATGGGACTCTCTTAAGCCGTGGTAGGCATCCCGTCTCATGATGGCGTCATGATAAAAATACCCTTGATAGCCCTGGCGATTATTCAGCTATCGACAAGATTTGAATTACACTACAAACTCTGGTTACACTCTGGTGGTTAGTAAAGACAGGAGTTCCTTGGACTTACTCAATCTGCTCTTATAATCACCCAAGCACCTGCTCCTCCCTATGTTTCAATGTAATCACCAAGGTTATAAAACTTCTCGACAACCACAAAAAGTTTTACCATCAAGATATACAGAGTTGAAAAAATAAAATTGTCGCCCTAGAAAAGACGACATGATTCCATTTCCGTTTGATGAAAACCGTTTTTTGGGTTTTTTTTTTTTTTTGCAGACCATCTACTAATTGACCAGTTGTGTACAAATCCAAAGAGCGATAGGGACCTTCTATTATGTCTGAAAGTGGCACAAGTGATCGCTGTACAATTCATGCTATCTACCAATCCAAGTTAAGACAACAGGACCATTGCCAGCACCCTCAAAATACATCACTGAATTGCCAAGAATAATAGAGACGTGCCCAGGGTGATAAAAACAAAGTTTCCGGCCTGATCTTTGGTGTGATTTCAAGTGACGATAACATCATGCTACCTCACATCTTCGAAGTCGGCTTGAAAGTCAACACTAAAGTTTACCTGGATGTGCTGAAGAGTGTCACGATCCCCTTATTGGTGCAATCAAGTGGCTACTGGCAGACCCTGGGTGTGGCAGCAGAAATTGGTGCCGACCCACAAGTCCAAAGAGACCCAGGCTTTCCTTCAGAAGGAATGCTACGGCTTTGTACCTTTCTCTCACATGTGTCTGGCAATGTTCTTAGATAAGTTTTTGTATCAAAATGTTTTCGATAAGTATCGATAATCAATAAACAATAATTTCATAAAAGAAGGAATAGGTGATTTGGACTAAAGTTAACACCTTACACAGCCTAACATCACAAGTGCATTTGAGAAGTTTTATTACCACAAAAGCCGAAAAGCTCGACATAAAATCAAGAGTAGGTTCTTTTATATGACAGAGGCGCATTCAAATGAATGTTTATATTTTAAGCACAATTGAACCTTGATACTTGGCTTTTCATTTTAAACTTAAATCCAAGCCATTATCACCGCAAAATCAGTAAGGTCAGACATAAAATCAACAATATGTCCTTTGATATGACAGGGGCACGTTCGAAATGAATATTTCTGCTTAAAGCACAATTGAAACATAATACTTGACTTTTGCATTTTAAACTTTAATTCAAATCATTATATATAAAAAATAATCTTATAAAATCGACAGTAGGTTCTCTACAGTGCAATGTAGGCTACAATGTATTGTGGACTAAGTCACTATGGGGAGGCATGTGAAGCTTCCTCCCAGTGCACCTTGGTTGGTCCCCAACTAGAGCAGTCAATCAATCGATTTGATTGAAAAATTGGAAATTTCACTGATTTCGAAAACAATAAAAATATGTGAGTGTGAATCATTTGTTCATTATCATTCAATCCCGGACAACATCGGGTCTCCCTGCTAGTGTTATAATTAATATAGTTAGCTGTATAAAGAAATAAATAACGTAAAATCCTTAGTGTTTGAGTATTCCTTGCGTTCGCATCTGCTTTAGAAGTTGACATTTGTGTATCATGATCGTTTGTTGGGTTAGGCTTACTTGGTTTGTCCGTATCATGAACTGTTGTAATGTCCTGGCACGGCAACCAGCTTCCCGGGTGTTAAACACAATCAAACGACAGGCGCATCCCTTACATCAAGCGTGTCGATATGGCTAGCATGGATCTGGTGGTCGAGTTTTTGTTACGTTGTTGCGGGCAGACTTAAGGGACCTCAGCTGAAAAGAATGCTGCTGCTGCTGTTGTTGCTGCTGCTGTTGTTGCTGCAGATAGACCGCTAGTATAAATAGTAGACAAAGGCATTTTTTTTAATAAAAATATAATTCTTTTAACACTGGCAGAGCATATTAACTGACTCGACGTGTGTTGCCAATGACCAGCACAAAACTGCTATGCATTCATCGTGCATAGAATCCAAACCTTGACTGTCTAAAAACAATACAAATCTCCTCTCTTTTTTCATTGAAATGAGAGAGAGAGAGAGAGAGAGAGAGAGAGAGAGAGAGAGAGAGAGACGCATAATATTTGAATATTGTTTAGTTTTTGAAGGCCTCGGTGACAAGTTCTTCTGGGGTTGACTTTTCGAATTCTAAGGAGTCTCAGATCATTTTGACACAACCAAGTTTCGTAAACAATCGTCATTCAAACCTGGTTTATATATTCTGACATTTTCAAATGAAAACTGCACCCCTTATTTTACATGTCTCTCCCCACGAGGAAACAGTTTCTCGCCCATTGTGTCACATTAGTAAGAATCGACAAAAAAAGACCGACTTTTGAGTTGCAAGCCGTTTTAGTTTTAGAATAGAAGAGAAACGTCGTGTCCAAAGAGAAGCTTTGAACTGTAAAATCGAAAACGGAGACAAAGACGAAGAGTTTCCGTTATGTAATCAACCTGTAGTAGTCTTGAAGAGCAAAGTTCCTTCTAATGTGAAGAAGGAAAAGTATGGGCAGAATTCTAAAATATTGAGTATGTTTTATGACGCGATTCCGGTTTCTGATTAGTCATTAGCAGAGTGTAGTTCTTATCTACGGACCTCTGTCTATAAATAGAATCTTCCAATTTTTTGTAACCATACCCTTCTCGTATTATTTGGATTCTTCGGACTACTTTTCTCATCCTGAGTATCATTGTTGAATAGCGGGGGGGGGGCTCAAAACAGATGACGAGGATAAGGGAGACACTTATATCTGACTGGAGTAATTCTTAAAGGTTTCATGTTAATACGGACTGGGATATATTAATTGATGCAACAGTTCTTATGCCCATATAGAGAGGAGGAGATACTTCACGTATGATGATGGAGAGGACATCTAATGCTTGGAAGAGTTTACGATGTTCATTATAAGATGATGTTAAAATACATTTACCTTTTCGGTTGTAAAGATAACACGAAGACGAACACTTGCAAAATATAGATGATTTCTTTATTCATCTAATCGGCCGGTCGATGATGTCAGGAATTCGAACTTGATTTACATGGTCTATTTTTCCTCTCTTCGCTCTACCTCGCTCTAACTCATCAACTGACAACTGACTCTCAACTGGCTGACTAAACTCCGAACCCACAGATTCCTACATTGAGAAATCTCCTTCGTTTATGACGTCAGAAGGGTGTTTTTCAAACGTGACTAATTTTCATGTGGCTTTACATATGTTTGTCCAAACACACTTTTGGCAAACAAAAGAATCTTCAATTCTAATATCTAACTTATTTTTTTACCGATATTTTTAATTTGCATTGTCCATTCTTTTAGCTGACATATTTAATATTCCGATTTCTAAAAGAATGGACAATCGACTCAGACTGAATTTTTAACATTCCATTTTTCTATTATCTTTAACACTTGCGTACAGGGTTCGATTCTAACCTTATCCTAATATCACTTTCACTTATCTAGTATGTCTTCTTACTTACATGATAAGGGGACAGCCCTTCATGTAACAACAGTTCTACAATGTTTTCATCGATGTAACCTCCAACTTTCTTCAGGTGTATCTTGTCGCACTCAGGAATGTTTCTGTCAAACTCAGGAATCTGAACAAAATTTCAACCGCACCCATTACTTACTTCACTGAGGTAGCATGCTCTCGTTCCGTCAGCCATGGCTGGATAGAGGTCCTAAATAATTCACGATTGTATTTTTTGATCGCCCACACTGAGAATAGAACCTTCAACCTTCAGAGAATATCACTTTTACAATTGATTTTACAAGTCCTCTAACCACTGCGCCACGAGTTCGACAAGATAAATATGAAGAAGGTCGGAGGTTATATCCACTGAAATGTTGTGAAAATGACACTCAAGATGAGAGAAGTAGTCCGAAGAATCCAAATAATCCGAATAACCAATCCTCATCTCAAAAATTCAGAAACGTCATACACTTCTCATTCTCCCAAAAATATTGCAACGCCTACAAAAAAGAACAAAAAAAGTTTTTAAAATAAAAACTTATTAATAAATGTTAGCACAAAGACGTCAGTGTTAAAGTGACGGTACATAGAGTTAATCTAATGCTGGCCTCATTTATTCAGACTAATAAGAGTGGCAATCGAAAAAATAGAAAGAAGAGTGAAAAAAATTGTCTATATGTACACACACACATATACATAATTTTTACAAAAAAGCTGGGAAATTCATTTATGAAGTAGGTTTAACTCCACGGAGTGAATGCGGTATTGTGGTAAATGGTGCCGGTCAAGAGTAATTTCACAAGTTGTATAGACAATAGAAAGACTCTGCATCTATCTCCCTCCCCCAATTCCTTGAAGGGATTTATGCCTAAGTTTCTTGTTTGTGTTTTTTTTCTTTTTATTGTTTTTCAACATGAAATTGTAAATTTTACTGCCAATAAACAATATATACAAGCTCAAAGTGTAGTATCTGCTCTGATGCTGCACTTCATTATTTTTATCTCGGTTAATGGAGGAGAAATCCTTAATGACTGAGACATTTTTTTTATTTTGTTATTAACCAGAGTTACCCTTTTGGGGGAGATGGGTTTCCTCCACATTAAAAACCAACCTTGTGTCTAACTCTGCTCTCGTGGGGAAGTAAATAATAATAATAATAATAATAATAATAATAATAATAATAATAATAATAATAGTGACAATCAACAGACAAAATTTATATCTATAAAAGTGAAACTGTCTGTGTGTGCGTACATTTCCCTACCAAATTACTCTGTCAATTTTCCCTACCAAATTACATTTCCCTACCAAACTACTCTGTCAATTTTTGGTCTACAGACTCGAGATTTGACATAAGGGGTATTGAGATTTAGGAATATCTTTTTAATTGATTTTCGGCCAGAAATTTGGTTGTCAAAATTCAACGATTTGACCTTTGAAAACTCTACCAAACTCCTCCGCCAATTTTGGGTCTAAACACTTGAAATTTATATCCAGATTACTTGGACATGGATCAAACTTTTTAATTTGATTTGAGCCCAAAACAATAAATGTTAAGGGGCCAAAATTTGGGTCAAAGTTTTAAAAAATTCGACCTCTGCGATCTCTACCAAATTACTCAGCCAATTTTTGGTCTAAACATTTGAAATTTTACATAAACAATTTCACTTTTATAGATATATAGATAGATACAGCTAAAACTTTATTGATTATTATATTGTACCCAATATATAGTAATGATTTCAAAAGTTAAAAAAAATGACTTCGCTGCCATCAGCTAGAATCGAAACCAAAACATACAGCTTTCCAGCCTGGTCCGTTAGTGTATAACCTAAACCCACACATATGCAAAAATGGTATATAAAATGTTGTTTAACTTATACCTGCTAATTAGCGCATGTGCAGAAAGAAATAGCGATAGTCGACTTACACCAAATCAATACTTTTTTTTTTAATTTGATCCTTTGGCAACTATTTTACCAGCTAAAAAAACCCAAATTGAAAGTGTTTTGCAAGCTCAAATCCCTTATATATCAAGTTTCAACTTTGAAGACCAAAAATTCAGAGAGAAGTTTGTTAGAGAATTTCCACACACACAAAGTCACTTTCATATATATATATATATATATATATATATATATATATATATATATAGAGAGAGAGAGAGAGAGAGAGAGAGAGAGAGATTTTGGCTTAAATTGTCTGATGACATAGACTGGATCATTTGTTTATCCCGTCTATAGAAACAACTTTGTAATCATTTAAGCAAATACTCCCGAATCTTAAATACTAAAAATCTACATAAATACATGTGGGTTTGCTAAAACCGTTTTATCCTAAATTCTACACAATTATGCAGAATATAGAAAATATGCATCAATAAAATATGGTGTGATAGTTAAATGAAATTAATCATCTCATAAGAAACCATCAAAAATGAATAATTAATTAAAGTTCATTTTTCACATAATACGCAAATTAGTTAACCTTTATTTAATCGCTTGCATATCCATAACTGAGTATATTAATAAATTCGTTTTGATGATTTTTTAAATAGAAAAGGTAGGATTTGCTCATAAAAAGAGGGAAAAAATCGATTTAGGAATTTTAAGTAGGACGACACCTGGAGTGAATGTAGTATTATGCTGATTGAAGATTCTAACTAGGAAAATGATAGACGTACAGTGACAAGAATGATCGTAGACCTCCTCCTTAACACTAATTTGTTTTTGTATTTTTCAGAAATAAATAATATATATAGTATCTGTTCTGATGATATTTGCCGTCCGAAGGGTCGAACTACAAAATGATACCAATCTCGTGAAAATCCGTCGCCTCTGTCAAAAGTTTTTGCGAGACATACAAACATACATACATACATAGATACATTTAAACAGACAGGTGAGATTTATATTATAGAAAACGGTTGTACGAATTTATTTAAGAATCTTAAGTAGAACGACAGCTTGTGTGAATGTGGTATTATGGTGACTGAGAACTCTTGTTAGGAATATCTTAGACAATTCAAAGGTACAATGACAAGAATGTCCACAGATTTCCTCTCCACTTTTTTGATTGGCCTTGTGCCTAACTTTGTTTTGTGTACTTCTATTTTCGAAATAAAATATATAAGATCACAGTGTAGTATCTGTTCTGATGTTGCACTGAAATTTGTCCTTAGTCAATGTAGCGGAAACCCTTCTATACTAAGGCAATTTTTATTTTTGCCTACTACCAAAGTGCCCCTTGTGTCACATTTTGCTTTCGTGGGGAAGCAATTAAATACCAATAGAAAAAGTAGGCTTTTGATATCAATGTCAGAGCGATAAAAACTGTTTTTTCTGAATGCAACAATTTTTGTCTGATCATTTTTTTTTTTGCAATTTTATGCTCATTTGTAGGTTTGAACGCCTATGCATTGATTAATATATACATTATTTAAAATATACATTGCTTAAAATATACATTGCTTAAAATATACATTGCTCAATATATACATTGCTTAAAATATACATTGCTTTGCTTAATATATACATTGTTTAAAATATACATTGCTTAATATATACATTGCTTAATATATACATTGCTTAATATATACATTGCTTAATATATACATTGCTTAATATATACATTGTTTAAAATATACATTGTTTAAAATATACATTGCTTAAAATATACATTGCTTAATATATACATTGCTTAATATATACATTGCTTAATATATACATTGCTTAATATATACATTGCTTAATATATACATTGTTTAAAATATACATTGCTTAAAATATACATTGCTTAAAATATACATTGCTTTGCTTAATATATACATTGCTTAATATATACATTGTTTAAAATATACATTGCTTAAAATATACATTGCTTAATATATACATTGCTTAATATATACATTGCTTAATATATACATTGCTTAATATATACATTGCTTAATATATACATTGTTTAAAATATACATTGTTTAAAATATACATTGCTTAAAATATACATTGCTTAATATATACATTGCTTAATATATACATTGCTTAATATATACATTGCTTAATATATACATTGCTTAATATATACATTGCTTAATATATACATTGTTTAAAATATACATTGCTTAAAATATACATTGCTTAAAATATACATTGCTTTGCTTAATATATACATTGCTTAATATATACATTGTTTAAAATATACATTGCTTAATATATACATTGCTTAATATATACATTGCTTAACATATACATTGCTTAATATATTAATATATACATTGCTTAATATATACATTGCTTAAAATATACATTGTTTAAAATATACATTGCTTAATATATACATTGCTTAAAATATACATTGCTTAAAATATACATTGCTTAAAATATACATTGCTTAAAATATACATTGTTTAATACATACATTGCTTAAAATATACATTGTTTAAAATATACATTGTTTAAAATATACATTGCTTAATATATACATTGTTTAATACATACATTGCTTAAAATATACATTGCTTAAAATATACATTGCTTAATATATACATTGTTTAAAATATACATTGCTTAATATATACATTGCTTAATATATACATTGCTTAAAATATACATTGCTTAAAATATACATTGCTTAAATATAATGAGATAAATATATATTTTTTAAATGTTTCCTTTCGTCATTGCAATTGTGCTACCTACTCTATACATGTAATGAAACTCAAGCCAGTTATATCAAACAAAGCTGATGTCAGTGCTCTATTAACCAACGATAGGAATCCCCAGGCTTTTAGCGTCTTAGTGTCTCTTGAACATCTTCTAACCCTAACAACCCATGTGAATTTCATCATCTCTTCATACAACAATATTATGCAGATAATCGTAAGGAAACAACATACACCTGCAAACACCCGGGCAACGCTGGGCTGTACTGCTAGTCTAATAATATTTTGTAAGACCAATAATCACTGGATTTGCATACGAGTAGATTTATTGCATTTCATTATTCTCAAGTATATATATATCTATAAAAGTGAATGTGTGTGTGTGTATGTGTACATTTTCCTTCGCAATAACTCTGTCAATTTTCAGTCTAAAGAATCGAAATTTGATATACAGGGTACTGAGATTTGGGAAAATCTTTGTAATCCGTTTTCGAACAGAAATTTGGCTGTTAAAAGGGTCAAAGTTCAACGATTTGACCTTTGAGAACTCTACTAAACTCCTCCGACAATTTTGGGTCCAAACAATTGAAATTTTAGATATAGGTTCCTTTGAGATGGATCTAACTTAATAACTTGATTTGAGCCCCAAACAATAAATTTTAAGGGGTCATAGTAGGGGTCAAAGTTAAAAAAATTGACCGCCGGGCTGAAATGCTAGTATATATATATATATATATATATATATATATATATATATATATATATATATATATATTTAATACTAGTCAGTAACACTTTTCACCTCTCGGCTACAAATCCTTATTTCACTTCACCTTATTTTTTACTTTTATTTTTTCTTTTTAACTTTTTTTAAATTTTTTATTTTTTTAAATTTTCTTCCTTTGAAGATTGTAATACTGGGCATGGGGTAGCCAAACCAGCTGCCAACATTGTCCTGCTTTTTATTGAAACCAGCCGAGAGCTCTTTTTATTATCCTCGTTGTTCCCTTAAATGCATATTTCATATAACTATGTCAGGTTTGACAACAGCATTTTCAAGGTAGGAACACGCTACTTACACAACAGTATATATTTTTCTATTCTCAATATATTTTCTTCTTTATATATATACTAGCATTTTGGCCTGGCGTTGCCCGAGTCTTTGGAGGTGTATGCTGAGCAAAAAATAAACAAAAAAAAACGGTCAATTTTTTTAATTTGACTCCTATTATGACCCCTTAAAATTTATGGTTTTGGGCTCAATTCGAGTTATTAAGTTAGATCCATATCCAAAGAACCTATATATATAATTTCAACTGTTTAGACCCCAAATTGGTGGAGGAGTTTGGTAGAGTTCTCAAAGGTCAAATCGTTGAACTTTTACCCCTTACCAGTGAAATTACTAGCCGAAAACTAATCACATAGATTTTCCCAAATCTCAGTACCCTGTATATCAAATTTTGAGTCTGTAGACTAAAAATTGACAGAGTTATTGTGTAGGGAAATTTACACGGACAGACAGACACACACACATATATATATATATATATATATATATATATATATATATATATATATATATATATATATATATATACAGGCTCCTTTAGTCCTTGACAGACTATGGATACCCATGTAGGGGTACCTGCGCATGAAATTTTTGTGGCAACACCTAGAATTCCCACATGGTTACTCATCTGGTACTAGTCAGGTTCAACGTTGCTTAACTTCATTGATCTGAAGAGAACCGGTGTGTCAACGTGATTATGCCGTATTATATATGTGTGTGTGTGTATATATGTGGGTGTGTGTGTGTATATATGTATATATGTGTGTATATATATACAGTCCTGGTCAAAATCATAAGATCACTTAAAAAGTAAGCGTTTACGTATATTATCGAATTTTTAATCAAACAAAAAATGGTTGAAACCATTGCCAAAAAGGGAAATATGATGGAAAAAAAAATGAAATCTGCTTCATTCGAAACCTTAACACTGATCTAATAATTATTTTTTTAAAAAACAAACATTTTCACCTGGTCAAAATGATAATGGCTTGAGGTAGTTGCTTTTCTAGCCGCACTGATGAGCTGTGAAACAGCGAAACAGTACTGCATGTGGATGACTCTCCTTCTTTCTCTCTCTCTGTATATATATATATATGTATATCCGAAATCGTATTTAGTCGTGTTTGTAATTGAACAGCATATATAGAAAGAAAAAAAAAACTGCATCGTACTTTGAATTCAAGTAGAGATCGTCTGACTGTCCAGTCGATATGAATAAGTTGAAAAAAAAAAAGAAAAAAAAAAGACAATTCTATGGATTGTGAGATGCGACAAACATTCTTCATTCAAACTGGAATATCACTTTTGGGAACCGTTCTAAAGACTAATAAGAACTATTCTTTGACGATTCTCCTCAACATAAGACCAACAGAGACTCTCTCTATATATCTCACCTACATACATACATAACTGGTCACATACATATACATAAAAGTACATATACACATGCACCCATATGCCAACACACAGACATTATAACTAGACAAAGATACGCAAAGTCTAGCAAAGATCATCCAATGTTTGAAGACTCTTGAAGACTCAAAGGACACAAATGGAATTGTTTTTTGACAGGATGAACTTTTTCGTGTCTTTTTCTTTTTTTCTTTTTTTTGTTTTTCCTTCGTATATTTTGACACGATCATCAATGAATCGCTTCTGAAACAAAAGGGAAGGAAAGCAAAGAACGACAAAAGCAAAGAGAAGGAAATTTATAGTCGCCGGTGCCATTTTCGTGCTGGTGTCTTGTCTTCAAGAGAGATCTTGTGTCTTATTATCCAACCAGACTTGTAGACATTTTCTAAAACAAATATGCGACTGTCAATTTCTCTCCGGTTCCAGATAAACCACGAAAGGTTCTTCATTTCATTTATTGAATTATTCCCCAAAAACTCACAGACTTCGATTACAAAAACAGTCGCTTGCTTAGTAAGAGTTCTGACAAGAATGAAGGCTTTTTCTCCCTATTATTATTATTATTATTATTATTATTATTATTATTATTATAAACTTCAGTTAATACAACAACAAAAAATGAAAAAGAAAAAGAGAAACTAGTTAAAATCAATGATAACTGTGGTAAGGTTCACTGACTTCTGGGGTGGAGTAGTTTGTAGAAGCCATAAAAACGAAAAAAAGGAACCTATCATGATTGATTGGTTGGTTGTTTTACGGCATATCAACCTTTTTCAGGTTATTTAATGCCGATTCTAGTTATTTTGAGGAACGATTTTTAATGGAGTATATTTTTTTTTTTTAAATCAGATTCTATTTAACCCATAGTTGGGACCCTAACAGGTACTACCACTCCGGGTCAGAGTGGACCTGGGAGCAATGGCAATTAAAGGGTGGCTCCACACTCCCCAAGGCCCGCAAGGTGGGGCCTCACCATCGGATATAGTTTTAGGTCATATCCAGGACCCTATCATGATTGGGAGAGGTTAACCTTGCGTGTGCATACAAAAAAAGTAACCCAGACTTTTTTCTATGTATACTTTTATTGATACATGAAACTCTAATATATAACGCAAATTAATTTGCAAAGGTTGTCGAAATAGTTGGAGAGTACTGGAAATCTGGGGAGACTTGTTGTCACTCAGACTCCAGGAAACACCACTAGTTGGTCTCAAAGAACAATCTTTGACGATGGCTTGTGTGAATACTCCTAGTGAGGGCTGAGAAGGGTCAATAAGGACTGAAAGACCGAGGAGCGAGCACCAACTAGACCTCGGCTGGACAAGCGCAAAGAGAACTGGGACCTTGTGGAGGCTAAGTGCCACTCATATTCCAGTATAAACCAATGGCCACTACCAGCGAAAAATCAATGGTAAGTGGCTGTTGCGATGACGCAAATTCATTTGCAAATGCTATCGAAGGAGGTGGAGATAGCTGGACGTCTGGGGAGACTTGTTGTCACTCAGCTTCCAGAGAACACCACAGGTTCCCAATCGGATCGTTTGTTGACTTGTGTGAAAGCTCCATGTGAGCCAATAATAATAATAATAATAATAAACAACTTCAGCTAATACGCAAGTATTTAGTGAGTAAATAAAAATAATAATAATAATAATAATAATAATAATAATAATAATAATAATAAACAACTTCAGCTAATACACAAAACAAATGAAAAAGAAAAAGAGAAACTAGTTAAAATCAATGATAACTGTGGAAAGGTTCACAGACTTCTGGGGTGGAGTAGTTTGTAGAAGTCATAAAAACGAAAGCAACGACCTTTCATGATTGGGTGGGTGGGGGGTAACCTTGCATGTGTATATAAAAGAAGTAACACAGATGTGGGATATACGATGTGCCTTCAAAAAGTTCTCAGACTTTTTTCGTACGGGGACTTTTATGGATACATGAACTCTAGTTCCCTCTAAAGTAATCTCCTCCAGCTGCAATGCACTTGTCGTACCGCCCCAACAACTTCTGGAAAGCCCCATGGAAGTCCTCTTGTGTGAGCATGTCAATCATCCTCGTCACAGCCGCTTTCATTTCCTCAACTGTCTCATGTAGAGATATCTCACTACTGATGCAATTCTCTATCTATATAAAAGCCAAGTACGTCCAAGGATGGAATACTGTTGCCATATCTGGGCAGGAGCTGCTAAAAACAGCCTATCCTGCCTTGACAGAGTACAAAATAGACTTTGTGGCTTAGTGGGGGATGCCCTTTTCTCTACCCTGCAACCTCTCTCCCACAGAAGAGACGTTGCGAGCCTATCCTTGTTTTATCGTCATTTCCATGGCAGGTGCTCGTCTGAACTCCAATCTCTGGTCCCCCCTCGCCAATCTTTCACGAAAAACACCCGTCTAGCTGAATTCACTGTGAAAAATTTCCCCCACTCTTTATCTGTGCCTAAATCAAAACGTGGATTCCATGAACAAAGCTTCTTTCTTAGAACTGCACGCCTGTGGAACTCTGTTCCGTCTGCCTGCTTCCCACCGGACTACAACTTGGATGTCTTCAAGTCCAATGTTAACAAATTCCTAATGAACCGCCCCCTTAAGTAAACACTTCATCAAATCTCTACACTAACGTAATGTACTTGCAATAACCCTTATCCCTGAGTGGCTTCCGGGCCTTGATAAGTGGTGATCACTGTGTAAAAAAAAAATAAATAAATAAAAATAAAAATAACGACAGCCTCTAAGGTTTTCTTTGCACTTAGGAATAAGCAAAAATCACAGGGAGCAAGGTCTGAACTTTAGGGAGGGTGAGGAACTGTCTTGATGCCCATCTTGGTCAAATAGTCTGTGACAAGGATGAAGTCGTGGATTACACCCTTAATTCTTTTGGGGGGTTTTTTTTCAAAATTATTCAGATTGGATCCATATGTTTGTTTAGCGAGCGCTTTCGATCTGAATACTTCCATCATCTCCAGGCATATCATTTCTTAAAATTGCGTAATAAAAATTGCGTTTTGAATTATATATGTATATATATTTCTTTGTCACGGTCACGTGGTGGCTAATTGGGTGGACGGACAATTTTTAACGGGGCGGGGGGAGAGGTCCATATTGATATTTACATCAATTTTTACTTTTTTATTTTTATTATACATATATAAAATTTAAACAAACATATGGATGCGACCTAAATAATTTTGAAAAAAAAAAACACAAAAAAAAATTATTCGGAGACTGGATAAAGTAAAAAAGAAGATAGTGAAACTAAAGAATTCCATACTTTTCAATAACATTTTTTTTTTTTTACATAGGCATTACCACTTATCAAGGCCCAGAGGCCACTCGAGGATAAGGGTTAAAGAGTGTACAGTAGTCAATTGAACAATATAGTAATCGTTAGTAATGGAAATTCGGTAAATTTGTTCACTTAAGTGGAACGGCTCATCAAGAACTTGTTTACGTTGGACTTGAAGACAACCATATTGTAGTCAGCTGGAAAGCAGGCAAACGAAAGACAGTTCTACAGGCGTGCAGTTCTAAGAAAGAAGCTTTGTTCGTGGAATCTACGTCCAGGTTTAGGCATAAATAAAGAGTGGGAGAAATTATTGTTAGGTTTTTCAGCTAGACGGGTGTTTTTTGTGAAAGTTTGTTGAGGGGGGGGCCATAGAGTGGAGCTCAGACGAGCACTTGCCATGAAAATAACGATAAAGTAGAGACAGACTCACAACATCTCTTTTGTGAAAAAGAGGCTGCAGGGAAGAGAAAAGGGCATCCTCTACTAGGCTAAAAAGTCTATTTTGAACTCCGTCAAGGCAGGATAAGTCCTTTCTAGTAGCTCCTGCCCAGATGTGACAGCAATACTCCATCCTTGGACGTACCTGGTTCTTATATAGGAAGAGAATTGCATCAGCAGTGAGATATCTACTGGATCAATAGAAGGATCTTACTATTTTTCCAGCGACCTTGGCAACGGATTTGATGCAACGTGTTCCACTTCAGATCAGGAGTAAAGGTCAAGCCCAGAAGCTTGTCAAAACATGAAGCCTCCTCAAGAAGAGAGCCATTTGTTTGAGTTGATGCCAAATGGGGATCAGAACGTTGATGATGTAAAGATAGAAGCTTGATTTTAGATACATTAAAAGTAACCAGCCACCTCTTCCACCATTGTACCACGAGCTCAAGATCAGAAGAGAGAGAATCAGGGAGAACTTAATTGTTTTTGTTCTTTTTTTAATTAAATTTTCACCCCAAACAAGGCACATTGCCATTATGATGCAGGGGGCTACTATGCAGGACCTAAGCTACAGAGGTACTATGTAGGGAGTTGGGCAGCAAGATGCCGGTTCACGTTATACTTGAACTTCTGCATGTCAGTACAGTTGGGGAAGCAGGGACCTGGAAGGGAATTTCAAAGTCTGGCAGTTCTGGGGAAGAAACTACTGGAGTAGAAAGCTATCTTACATCTAGGGATCTCTACTGTGTAGGGGTGGGATTTAGCTGTTTGTCAGGTTTGTCGGGGGTATTTACGTCGGATATTTACGTTTACGTGCTTATGTAGATTTGCAAACTTTGGGTACTTTAGAAGTGCAGTGAAATTATGGGCTGGTTGAAGGGAAATAACCAGTTTATGTGCAAGAAGTGAAAATGGAAATGGATGAGAACTCAAATGTGGAAAAGATATATGTAGATGATGAACTTGTAGTAACTGTTCAGTAATTCTATTATCTTGATGATATCATACTAGCACAGGAGAGAAGCAGATGCTAATGTGATAGAAAGAATTAAGAGTGGATGAAGTACGATGGTCATTCCAAAACTGAAACGTTGAAGCGTTACAAAGACGAAAGTGGTGCTATTAAAATGAGTGAGTTTTTATGCTCTAGAATTTATTTTTCTACATAGTCACCACCATTCTCAATGTGCTTTTGCCAGCCAATTGATATCTCAATCGTAAAAGTCTGCTTTGTCACTCACATCTCTGTTAACACACTGCAATCGATGAACTTCTCTCCTGACTGAGCAGATATTAACTGCATCAGTTTTGTAAGTGTTCAAGAGGCGCCGGTGAATGTTGATCCATTCAATTGTTTTCTGCATGGAAGAATTCAAGATGCATCTCTGCTTCTGACGCATGTTCATAACAAGGGTTGCTTTCTTAGAGTCTTACACAATCAATATCTGCAACAGAGAGATGAAACTTTCAGGTTATGAATGCATAAGTTCAGTCATCATAACAATGCAATTTGCAATCCCTTCTGATCCATTCGGGCGGAATAAAAAAAAATAGGAGACATTACTTTTGAAACGTCCCTCATAAGTACTGGAAACTTTTGCTATTACTAACCAGCAGAGAGTTATCGCTGTCAACTGAGGAATGATTTTATCAGGCATGTGTACACAATGTGATGATGTATGAAAGTTACACCCGCAAAACAGGAGACTTAGATGGTATGGCCACGTTGAAAGAACAGGAGTGAATTCTTGAGTTAATAGATGTAGAACAGTTGAGGTGTCAGTCCATAGAGAAAGTCCAAGATGGTCAGAAATGGCAAAGGTGAACTTAAGGAAAAGAGGGATAAATGAAGACTTGGTCAGAGAGAGATCGGTTTGGAAACCAATTTCTAAAAGCCGTCCAATACATGTGAAATGGACGTTAAATCGATGATGATCCTTTATTGAACATAATTGATGATTATGATTTTTGTCGACATTTGTTTCCCCGATATCTTTTTGTTAGGAATTCTATCTAAAAGGATATCGGGTACCTATGAGAGGGATGACATGAAGGTTGTGAACCTCTCTGCTGGTGATGTTTTCTTTTTTTGTTTTTATCATCATTCATTCATTTTGTACGAATCAGATGGTTTTGTTGGCATTCATTTCTCCGCTATCTTTCAAGTTAGAATATTTTTCTAAAACGACATTCATTCATTCATTTCAAATGATTATTGTTGGTATTTGATCAGGTGCTTCCAAGAGGGACAACGTAAAGGTTGCGAACATCCCTTCGTTCAAAGTGTTTCTGTGGGACGAGCAGGATTCGAACTTGGCTCACCCTGGTTTGCAGTCCGTGTCATTAACTACTTAACCACTATCAACTCTCCGTTGCTCTCGTCACATTCATACTGCGTCTTTCAGTTTTGATTTCGACCAATGTGTTGCAGGAGCATCATTCGCGATATTTTTCCGTTAGGAATTTACGGGATGGGCCCGTGAAGGTTGCCAACGTTCCTAAGTGGAAGCTGGTTGGTTGGTTGGTTGTTTTGTTTTACGGCATATCAACCCTTTTCAGGTTATTTAATGCCGAATCTAGGTATTTTGAGGAACGATTTTTTAATATAGTATATTTGTTTTTTAAGTCGTATTCTATTTAACCCATAGTTGGGACCCTAACAGGTGCTACCACTCCGGGTCAGAGTGGACCTGGGAGCAATGGCAATTAAAGGGTGGCTCCACACTCCCTAAGGCCTGCAAGCTGGGGCCCTCACCATCGGATATAGTTTAAGGTCATATCCAGGACCGCCTAAGTGGAAGTGTTTCTGTGGAAACGAATTGGGTTCGAACCTAGCACACCAAGGTTTTCAACCCCCATCGTTAACCAAATAGTCACCATTACCTCGATGATGATGATGATGATGATGATGATGATGATCCTCCTCCTCCAACAACAAAACAACAACAACAAATAGCTAAATAAGTACAGTGTGATTGATTGAAAGACAATACGTAATTAGATGCGAAGCATATTAATACACTGACGTTATCAAATAACCAAAAACTATTTCGTTCCAAACCCTCACCACCATCGGTACAACAAAAAAAAAAAAAAGAAAAGGCGTTAACCTCAACCTCATTTTTTTTTTTTTTAATTTTTTACTCAGTCTTTCTGCCAAAAAAAAAAAAAAAAAAAAAAATCTCAATGGTGCCAACGTAGGTGGAATGCAATCCAAATTGCTTTCGTAATTAAAAACCTTATTAAAATATAATTAACATATTTCTTTTTTGAAGCTGACATTTTTCTTTGACTTCGCTATTTCAACTTTGGTAAATAGTCTTTGTTGATAGAATCATGATTATTTTTTTTATTTATCTATTTTTTTTTTTTTTTGCTAATGAGTCATCACTTATCAAAGCTAAAAGCCACTCGAGGACAAAGGTTACTTAGATTGAACGTTGAATGAGGATGAGTATTATGAGAGGATTGAGTGGAATAAATATGATTTGATGACTTGTGAGGACGCTCTATGACAAGTGAGTATTGCCATCAGACTTGATGATGACTATGTTGTATTCCTCAGGGAAATGCTGCAAGATTGCTCCACAGAATGAAAGTTCTTGATAAAAAACTCTGTTCATGGACACTTTGTCTGATGTTAAGTATATGGAAGAAGAAAGGAAAGTTATTTGCTGTTGGGGTAAAAAGACTTCTTGCTGTGTATGCTTTATGATAAAGAACCAGAGATCGGAGCTCAGTCGAATATTTTCAATGTAAATAATGATAGAGTAGAGAAAGACTAGCAACGCCGATTCTGTAATAAAGAGGGTTAGAGAACAGAGATCTTTACCTACTAGATTGCAAAGTCGATTTTATAAACTTATAATATTTTTATTTCGATAAATTGGTAGATTAACACCCTCAGATACCCCTCTAAAAAGAAAATGATATTCTAATTTTTAAGCAATTACTCTGCAAAGCCTGACAGAAATAAAACAAAAAACAAAAAAAAAGCTATTACTTTGGAATTTAGATTGGGGTACCAGTTTTGTATATACATTTATTTAAATTCATCTTTATTTCTGGACCATTCTAATTTTTATGGCGGTTAGCTAATGTTTTAGCACTAAGCCTGATTTCAACTGGCAAAGTCATAAAACTACACGTAATAACCTAAAAAAGTATTCCTCCTTGCTCACAGAAATAATATATATTGCAATGATGACAGGAAGACCCATTTTAATGTTTATGAGTAAAAGTGGGAAATGAGAGAAAAAAAAACAATAATTTAATGGGGGAGACCAGCTGACCGGTTTCGCCCTTTTTATAAGCTGAATCGAGGGATTTACTTCTTTTTTTTTTTTTAAATTTCATTAATAAAATCGACTGAAATGGGAAACGATACGTTTAAAATAAAATGGGAGACGATTCGTTTAAAAAAAAAAAAAGCGATATAGTGTATTAGAAAAAAACATAAACAGATATATATCTAAAATACCGAAACGTATGATATCACCTAGAAGCTGATCACGTTCAAACCGAAGAGACTTTCTCTCTGTTTGCAGAGATGATCGAATGAGCATGACTCAGAATAGTGAATGAGTCAGTGTTAAAGTTTCTGGTACCTGCCGAGTTTTTAAGCAAATGTTCAGCTATAGAAGACCCGGATATATTAATAAGAACGTCTCTCTCTCTCTCTCTCTCTCTCTCTCTCTCTCTCTCTCTCTCTCTCTCTCTCTCTCTCTCTCTCTCTCTCTCTCTCTCTCTCTCTCTCTAATATATATATAATTATTATTATTATTATTACTATTATTATTATTATTATTATAAGAGACGAATATTGGCTGAAGAGAGCTTGATAAGGATACCTTAAACGGGCCTTATTATCGGGCTTGAAACCGACGGTACCAATGATCTGTCTCAACTAACAACTTTCTGTACACAAAATATATATATACTAGCAAAAGTACCCGTCGTTGACTGGGTTCAAAAACAGCCTACAGAAAATGGACTCTGATTTATGAAAGTATGATAGGTTATGAAAAGGAAGGCTTGTAAAGAAATAGCTTCGAATTCGGGGGGTATCAAAACCAAAGCAAAATATGATGAAAGTAAAAATAAAATAGATAAACCCCATAATTTATTATACCATACCTGTTCACACGGAAACACTTATCACAATATTCTGTGGATCTATATTAAAAAACCTTGTTAAACTTTGTGACATATTTCCATTCTATGGAGGTCAGGTGCGAACGAACACCCCCATAATTTTATTATACCGTATTTCTTCAAACTGAAACATAATTATCAAAGTACACTTACGCAGATAGATATGAAAAGTCTTTATTAAAGTTTGTGCCTATTTCCATTCTATGGAGGCTAGGCGCGAACGCAGACCCCACAATTTTATTATACCATCCCTATTTAAGTTAAAACATACTTATCAAAGTATTCTTATGTACATCTATATCAAAAGCACTTGTAAACGTTTTTTTTTTTAAATTTTTTTTATTTCCATACTTTGTGGACCAGGCGCGAATGCAAACCCCACAATTTTAATGAATCATCATTATGCCAGATCAATGTGCCTCGATACATCTATCATTATATGTAATCAGTTTTTTAAAATAGTCAACCATATAGGAGCCTATTCGTGACCAGACACACACACACACACATTCAGCTTTATATTTTTATATTATATATATATTCAACAATTCTGCCGACCTTTTCCACATTTTCAATTCTTGAAGAAAAAAAAAAAAATAAGAACTCACAAGAAACTAAACATGATTAAGCCCAGAACTTCAACTCTCAATGTAAACGCCCACTACAAGGTCTCCTTCTCTAAAATGTAAGATTTACATTCTAACCTCCCATAGGTTGAAATCCAATTACAGGAAACCAAACCTGACCTATTATTCCTGTGTGAAACTGGCATTGATCCGACCGTTTCCCTAGATGAGTTTGTGATTAAAGAATACTCAAACTAGACATCAAAATTTTGACCCTCATTGAATATGTGCCCACATTAGTGATGGCTTTCCATGTGGTAGAAACATTTCCAGAGAAGATCCTAATTTGCCCTATATGTGCTTCAGAATAGCACTTGCTTACAGATCAGCATATTTCCTCCCTATCGCTCCCATAACAGCAGAGTTACTATCATGGAAAGTATTTCTGAAAAAATTTGACCACATTCTGTCCGCCCATCCTTCGGCTAAGATTCACGCTTGCAGAAACTTCAATGTCCATAATGCTGAATGGATAGCCGACTCCAATAAAACGGATGATGAGGGGAAGTACTGTCATGACTTCTCAATTGCCTGTGACTTAACACAAATTGTTCATGAATCCACCTGCATGCCTGACTCTGACAGACAATATGCAAGTCTCTTTGACTTGCTTCATACAACTTACCCAGAAATGTGTTCATCTTCTGTTCTATCTCAGTTGGAATCTTCCGATCACTCAGTTGTCTCGGTTAAGATAAAAACAAAATGTAATAAACACTTGGATGTACCTCTCCATCGCACTATGTACCGATACTCTTTGGCTGACTTAGACGACTTCCGAATATTCATATCAGATATACTTCTGCACTCCATGTTCAAAAAGAACATGTTCTCTATCAGATTTGACCGAATAGTAAATTTTTGATATAGATTGCTTCATACCCACCAAGGAATTCCAGCAAAAGTCCAACAGTCAGCCTTGGTTTATTTCAGAATGTGCTGCTACCATTGCACACAGGAATCACGATTTCCATTGCTTCCAACATAATAGATTTTGTGAAACTAAAGCCACCTTTAGGACTGCCAGCAACCATCGTAAAAGAATAATAAAGAATGCAAGAGATTCGTACGCTCAGTACATCAAGTTTAAAGTAGCTGAGCAGCAGCTTGGTTCCCACCAGTTTTGGCGAATAACAAACAGGGTCCTGAACAGAATTATATCCTCTAGCCCTACCATTATCAATAAACCTGGGGTAATCTTGTCAGCATCTGGCAAAGCAAAACTCTTTGCCAAGAACTTTGCAGCAAGTTCTACCCTTTGCAATCACGGCCGCCTACCTCCTGTCTTCCCTCATATGACTGAAAACACATTAAGCAACATACAAATTTCTGTACGTGATGTTACCAAGCTTATCAAAAACCTTGATTCTAGTAAAGACACTGGCTCCGATGGGATTCCATAAAGCTCAAAAAGCTTCAGTTGGAACTAGCTTCCATACTTAGAAAGCTGTTTAAAGCCTTATGCCGAAATGCTTCCCAACACCTTGGAAAACTTCATCAGTTTGCCCAGTATTTAAAAATTCCAGGGAACAGTCATCTTCCTCTAAGTGAAGACCAATCAGTCTCCTGTGCATCATGAGTAAGTTGTTGGAATCTGTGATAAACAGAGAAGTAGTCAACGACCTCAGCAAAAATAACCTGCTCAATGACATGCAATATGGTTTCCATTCTGCAAGATCTACAGCTGATGTACTAACTGTCATATCACACAGAATTAGTGAATCTCTAGCTCTTGACATATCAAAGGCTTTTGATAGAGTGTGGCATAAAGATTTTCTTCACAAGATCGTCAGCTATGGAATAGCTGAGAATGTCCCCTCAGTTATTTAATCTTTTCTCACTGACAGGCTTATAAGAGTAGTCGTTGATGGACAGAAATCAGAAACTCATTGTATTAATGCTGGCGTCCTTCAGGGTCTTCAAGATCTTTTTGATTCCCTCTTTTCTGACCTTGAGAACGTGGTGCAATGGGGGAAAAGGTTGCTGGTTAATTTTAATGCATCGAAAATCAAGCTTCTCTTCTTTCATCGCAAAACTTCAACCAATTCTATAATTGTCGTTCTTTGTCCTGGATGGAACTCTTTAAAAAAATGAAAACAATAAAAACTAAAATTCTCCTAAAAACCATAAATGCAGAAGTTCTGAAGATTGGATATAATTTTTCCCTTTCATATCTGGAATGAAAATCAGTCCTAGGAGGTTATCCAACAAGGGGCTTTCAGAGTTGGCCACTCATTTCAACTAAGGTAAAAATGGATCTGAGCATTGGTGGTGAAACAAGAGAATTAAAAGTAACAAACCAATTTTTTCTCATTCACCAACAAATTCAAAACAAGATCATCAATGTTCTTCAAAGTGCAGCCATAACCACACACTTCTATATAAGAGCCATTGTCTGTCTGTCTGTTAAGTTAAAGTTTAAAATCATCTCTTTACAAATTGAATTGCAAACACGTCCAAACATCTTTTTAAAAAGATTCTATCCATCAGTTTATCTGTCAGATTTAAAAATTAATACAGGTTGACCCCCTTCCCCCTAAAAAAAAAAAAAAAAAACTGGCACCCATGAAATTGTTATTAAAATTCACAGTACTTTCTGCAATCCATTATATGTGACTTGCTCAACAAGTTTCGGTCATGAATTTTCAAGAGTCTTTGGAACTCTCTAGTTTTTCTGACACATTCCCTCCTATGATGTCATATCCTGTCATGTGATTCCGATTCTTGAACTTATAATGGAATTTTCCACTTTTTTTTTTTTTACTTCATCTACCCTTATGAAAAATACCGTTCTTAAGATTATTTTCACACCTGCAAACACGAAATGAATGCCGAAAGCAGGTGAATAGCAATAACTTACCACTTCTTTAGAATGGGGAAGTTCCTGCGAATTTTCTTCCCGGTGAATCCGAACTCTTTGACATGTTTTCTTCTGTAAGTAACAAGAGTTTCCTTTGTTCTGGAAGGAAAGAAATGGAAAGAAAAATGTCAGGTTTAAGTATCATTTCGGAATGTGCAGACATATTTCGCTGACGTTTTCATCAGGAATCAGTAGCCAAAATATTCGACTTTGATTGCGATAATTTTATTTTATTGCGGACTATTATACTCATCTTTTTAGTTGTTGTTGTTTCACAACGTTTTCGTCAGGTGGTAACCGTGTGGTGAGACAACAATAACTATGGAAAGGCAGTAATTGCCGAGAATGCAGTTTGGAGATTCGGAGTTACCACCTGATGAAGGCCAGAGGAATAGTTAGCCGAAATGTCATGAAACAACAACTAAGAAAGATGAGGATAAGAATAGTCCGCAATAAAATAAATTAATAAATTAATACTCATCTCAATAATGAATTCCAATTAAATAATATATATTTGATTGCGATTCCTCAAATTTTTAACAGATCTATCACCAATTACGGCTCAAACTCCTGAAATTTAAATCTTCAAAGTAGTCTATATATATATATATATATATATATATATATATATAGTGCATATGAGCGCATGGAAAAATAGCAGCAGCAACAGCGAAGGATGGCTGGTTTGCGAAGAGATTAGCAGCAGCAGCAGCCATACATCGTACATATGCAAATTAAGAAGGTTGCACAAGAAGAAAAAAGGAGAAAAGGAGAAAAAATGCACCACATGGTCAGAGAACCAATGTCGACGTCAACGAAAACGGACGCGTCAATGCAAAGGCAAAAAATGGCTGGCTACAGCTGGCATGAGGTCAGAGGAGAAAAATGTACACCAGGCGAGATGGACGATGGTGAGAGACGTAAGTGGTGTTGAAACGGCAGAGCAACTGCAATAAATGCTTTTGTTAAAAAGGAAAAAAATGCCGACCCGGATTTTTGTTTATTTCTTGTTTGTTTGTGACGACAACGCTACATCTGCTATTATATATGTTTCTGTGTTTGTGTGTGAGTTCGTTCCCTATGAACTCGAAAACAGCTGAACCGGTTTTTATAAAAATTTCACACAAAGGTTAGTCATGTGGCTGACAATGTTCTTAGATAGGTGTTCTTTTGGAATGTCTTTGATAAGTATCGATAACCGATGATCAAAATAATCGGATGAAAGAAGGAACACACGATTTCAACCAAAGTTAACACCTTACACAACCTAACATCACAAGTGCATTTGAGAAGATTTATTGTCGCACAAGAAGAAAGGCCAGGCATATAAATCAACAATAATTTGACATCATGATACTTGATTTTTTCATTTTAAACTTAAATTCAAGCCATTATCAATGCACAAGCAGTAAGGCCATGCATATAAAATCAACAGTAGTCTCTTTGCTATGATAGGATGCATCACAGCATATGCCTTTCAGATGATCTGACTATGTACAAACAGAATGTTGACTATAATGTTTGTTCACATTACATTTAAACTTCTACAGCCATGAAAGCAGGAAGCAGGGATGGAATACCGAAGTCTAGCAATCAGAGTAAAGAAACATTTAGAGTAGTAGGTTTTCCGGCACTTAGGGACCTCTACAATTTAAGAGTTAGATTTTGCTGTTTGTCAGGTCAATTGGTAATATATACGTCTGTTAGATGTTGGTCAGGCAATACAGATAAAATTATTTATGTTAAGATGTTTTAATAGAAAAGAATGCTCGAACACATACAATAATTTACAAAATAGGTTTGACCTTTACAGTCTTATGGTGATGTGGACTTTAAGGAGGGCGCTTAAAAGACACATATCATTTTTAGCCAGGAGAGAGAGTAGACTGAGTCAGTAGACAGAGGGAGAGAGACGGTCTTCAGATCGGGATGGCTCCAAGTAGATAGGGTCAGAAATCGCGATAGTCAGAATAAGTGTTGCAACTTTCCAATTGGGAAACATCGGTAAATAAAGTTGCTGAAAAGACAACCCGAGATTTATGGATTCATTGAGATGAATCTCATTTGCAGTTTTCCGCAAAACAAGATCAGATATGTTTCTCTGATTGGCCCAATGTTAAAACTCCAGAGAACTGTTATCTGTCCCTTTCTGTTGTAAATGTTACAGGTTCGTTGTTAGACTGTATCTGTTAATATATCAATACTGTCGGAAGTGTTATACACGCATCAATTCAGTGAACAATAGCTAAACTAGATTAGACGAACACATATACATACACACGTCATATAGATATGACTGTGACATGTATATACAAATGCATATACACTCTTTATAGACACATTAATTAGAAAAACATTTTATACCACTAGACAATACACGAATTTAGACACGTTATATATATATATATATATATATATATATATATATATATTATATGTTTTATATTTTTATAGAGGGAATTAGGCCTGGAGTCTAAAGAGCAGAGTTTATTTTAATTTTATTCCTAATTTTCTATTTTCTTCATCAACATAAAATTAATAACTTCGTTCTTATGTTTTTTTAAAAAAATATTTGCAGAAATATCCGCCTTAAGACAAAATGCTAGTTTTACTTTGGTGTCTTAAACTTATCCTCCTCCCTATCTTTTTCTGATGAGGAGATTATGTTCCAAGACAAAACCTTTGTCAATTATTGTCAATAATTATTGTCAATTTTAATAAAATGAACATCGTTTCCGAAACGATCGTACATTCGAGCTGATTTTTGTTTGTTTTTTCCTTTTAAAACTGATTTATAATTCATAATTATTAATCTTTTTCCTCAGTATACATATATATATATATATATATATATATATATATATATATATATATATTTTATTATATTATTATATATAATAACCAGGGAACTTCTCTAACTACACTGGTTAAAAAGCTTAACTCTACCAATACCCACTTTTCAATTAAATGGACCATCCTAAAAAAAGTTAAGTCTTATACTCCAGGATCTAAGTCTTGTCACCTGTGTACATCTGAAGCTATAACTATTATAACCTCCCTTCAAAGTAGTAATATAATAAACTCTAAAAACGAACTGATCTCTTATTGCAAACATATGTCCAAGTTTAAATATGGTAAATTTGAAATCACATAGCTATTAATTTAACCCTTCAAATATATATCTTTTCCCATAATTTTTTTTTTTTTTTTTTTTTATATAATCTTACCTTCTAAGCTTTTTATATTTTTAATTTTAAAATTTTTTTTTGTTTTTCTTTATTTCTTTGGCCGGTTTTCCATCTGCTGTCTCCGTTTTATGGTATAAGTATACCAATTAATTAAATATATACATCAACCTACTCATTTTTATTCTATGTATTTGTTTACTTATATTTAACTATATGCATTTACATACATGTTTATTTGCCTTATTCCAGAGTTTGCAGATACCGGCCTCTCCTCTTATTTTGTATGTAAGTATGTATGTTTTTTGTTTAACTTGTATATGTTTTTGGATATGTGTATATGTTTATGCATGCGTGTGTATATGTATATATATGTGTGTGTTATTGTATATGTATTCATATATGTGTATATATATTTATATGCGTGTTTGTATGTATATACATGTATGTGTGCATTTGTGTGTCTGTATGTATGTATGTATATGTGTATGTATGTATGTGAGTGTATATATATAATTTTCTATTTATTTATTTATTTATTTTTATTTTATATATATTTTTTTTAATATATGTATATGTATGTGCGTGTTTGTGTATATATATATATGTATATATGTGTGTATATTTATAACAGACGCCCCATTTCTTGAACTTGGCCATTTATTTGTTCTTCTGATCAGTTTTCTTAATTTATTTCTGAGACTTTCACGTGCATATCTAAGCTGACCTAATTATTAATGCTAACTTTCGCGCTTTTTGTCTGGGTCAGTTTGACCTTGCTTTTCAAATTTAAATTGTCACCGTTTTTTCGGGGTTTTTTTTAGCCTTAATATTTTTTATTCATCCAGCCTTGACAGACGTGTTTCAAATATTATCTCTAGTAATTTTCTTTTAATGATTTGGAATTCATTCCATTTGCACTTTTTTCCAAGGAACTCTGCCTTTTGGATGATTTTGGACCATTTGGAATTTACCCAGTGGATTGAAATTTTAAATTCGACCGTTTTGGATTTTACCATTTTTGGATTTTTACCCTTCACCGGACTATCCATTCATGTGAAATCTTTTTATTATTTTTCTTTTGCCTCCTGTTCCCCTTACCTCACCCTTTTTTTAACCTAGTAAGATCTTTGACTTACTTGTAGTTTCATTAAATACTTTTATATGCAAAATCCGATCCTGCATTTTGCTAATTCCTGCCCTCTGATGAGAAGGAGAGTATTTCTTCGAAACTCCGCGGATTAAGGACTATCCACTTATCTTGTGCTTCCTTTTTTTAAAATTAAATATGTTTTTAACTCTTTTTCAAGATGTCTTTTAACATATTTTATTAATCATTTGTTCATATATATATATATATATATATATATATATATATATATATATATATATATACATATATATATATATATACATACACACCAGTGTCTGTAGATATAAAAATTATTAATTTAATAATAATGTCAGCCCCTTTAAGAAACTCGGTTCTTATTATTGAGCACTTTAAAGTTTAAATAGAAAGTCGGTCACCTGAGCTCGCATGCGTCGATCATGATGTTATAAATCACTATGGCCAGATGTTACGACATTTAAAAAAAAAATAAATGTTAAAATTTCAACGATATTTCTCGCAGTTGAGACTGGCTGTGAGGTTTGTTCTTTGCTAATGGAGTCAGAGATGGCTTTTTGGCTGGGCTCAAATCTCCCGACCAGTAGTAATCGTGTCACCCTGCACTGATGATTTCCGAAAAGCTGAAACACTAGTGTCTGTAGGTATTAAAAAATTGTTATTGCAATAATCATATACTAGCAGGACCTGTGGAAATTCCACAGGGGACTCATTAATATGTAACGTATTGATATTAGCATTCTGTAGATGTTCAGTGTGAATGGAAACGCTCTGATATTATTGTAACTCTTTTGTTAAAACTGCAAAAGTATTTATCTTAGCTAGTAGGGACGCTTGGTATAGCCTGGTCATAAAGTAGGCTTAAATATGATATTTTAATTCTTGCAGATTTCGTATATATTATTATAGAGTTAATGCTCTATCGATTTTTATATATTATAAAGTTGCGATTTAAAAAATAACAAAAAATATATCTATATGACTTGGGTTCATCAGCTTGAATTAAAACAAAATCCCAAACTTAGGTGCCATCAGCTAAAATCGAAACCGAAACCAAGACTTATGAAGAATTCTTGATAAAATTATTTTTTAAAAATAGATTATTGGAGTGCCATTATCTATAACCAAAACTTATGAGGAATTCTTGGTAAAATTATTTATAAAAAAAATAGATGACTTAAGTGTCATCAGCTATAATCGAAACCAAAACCGAAACCAAAACTTATGTAGAATTCTTAGTAAAATTATTTATTACAAGAAATGGAAGTACATAACAATTAAACGACCCAGATGTAAGCGTGACTAACTACCTTTGATATTAACCCAATGAAACCTAACTACCTGTGCGGGGGAGAATAGAAATACCTGGCATAGTTAGTACTTGCTATGAAGTTACACTCCTCAAAATAAGATAAGAGTAAAAGATGTGGCTATTGCCACATTATGATTGGAAAGCCTTGGGAGTATGAGTATGAGTAAGGTGTGTAGGTTTAAGGTTAGTATTTACTGGAGTTCAACAAGGATTAAATATGCTTTGCGGATTAATAAATACATTGGAAAAAATTATAGTATAAAGATTCAAAATGAACTTCAAAATTCAGATTTTAGTTTTCATGTAAAGATTATCACCAGTACTTTTATCCATCTAAGGAAAAGAAAATATAGAATTTCTACTTAATATAACTTTAGATATAATTTTAAACGATTGCTAATAAGTATCTATCTTATAGATAATGCATGCCTACGAATATAGATTAGTATAAATGTTTAGTATTGATTTTTAAATTTCTGCCTTATCTATCTATCTATCTTTAAAAGTGAACGTGTCTGTGTGTCGGTGTACATTTCCTTACACATTAACTTTGTCAATTTTCAGTCTACAGACTCGAAATTTGATATACAGGGTACTGAGATTTGGGAAAATCTATGTGATAGGTTTTCGGCCTGAAATTTGACTGTTAAGGGGTCAAAGTTCAACAATTTGACCTTTGAGAACTCTACCAAACTCCTCCGACAATTTTGGATCTAAACACTTGAAATTTTATATATCGGTTCCTTGAACATGGATCTAACTTAATAACTTGATTTGAGCCCAAAACAATACATTTTAAGGGGTTATAATAGGGGTCAAAGTTAAAAAAATTTACCTTTTTTTTGTTTTGTTTTTTTGCTCAGCATACACCTCCAAACACCTGGGCAACGCCAGGCACACATGCTAGTATATCTATAAAAGTGAAAACGTCTGTCTGCCTTTTCTCTGTGGTAGTTAAGGAAGACTATTATACAGAAAGGCATAACCGTACATATTCACACTTTTTAATATATACATATGCACATCACCTTATGAACAGTACATAGAGCCCGAGCAAAGTCGGGCAGAATTGCGAGCATATCTATAAAAGTGCAAGTGTCTGTCTGTCTGTGTACGTTTCCCGACGCAATAACTCTGTCAATTTTCAGTCTCCAGACGCGAAAGTTGATATACAGGTACTGAGATTTGGGAAAATCTTTGTAATCCATTTTCGGCCAGAAATTTGGCTGTTAAGGGGTCAAAGTTCAATTTTAGGTATAAACAATTTAAATTTTACATATAGGTTCCTTGGACATGGATCTAACTTAATAACTTAATTTGAGCCCAAAACAATAAATGTTAAGAGGCCATAATAGGGGTCAAAGTTTAAAAAAACTGACAGCTTTTTATTTTTTGCTCAACATACACCTCCAAACACCCGGGCAACGCCGGGCTGAAATGCTAGTATATCTATAAAAGTGAACGTGTGTGTGTGTGTGTGTGTGTGTGTGTGTGTGTGTGTGTGTGTGTGTGTGTGTGTGTGTGTGTGTGCGTACATTTCCCTACGCAATAGCTGTCAATTTTCAGTCTACAAGCTCGAAATTGGATATACAGGGTACTGAGATTTGGGAAAATCTTTATAATCCGTTTTCGAGCAGAAATTTGGCTGTTAAAGGGGTCAAAGTTCAACGATTTGTACCTTTGAGAACTCTACCAAACTCCTCCACCAATTTGGGTACAAACAATTGAAATTTTAGATGTAGGTTCCTTGGACATGGATCTAACTTAATAACTTGATTTGAGCCTAAAACAATAAATGTTAAGGGGTCATAATAGGGGTTAAAGTTAAAAAGAATTGACCTCTGCGGTCTCTACCAAATTACTCAGACAATTTCTGGTCTAAACATTTGAAATTTTACATAAAGGGTATTCAGAGATAGGGCAAGCGTTTTAATCGGTTTGGGTTGAAAATTTTTAGTTACCAATATATAAATGTATGTATGTATGTATGTATGTATGTTTGCATGTCTGCCTAAAACTTCCGACAGAAGCAACAAAGATCAGTATCGTTTTGAAGTTTGACCTTTCGGACGAAAAATTAGCTAAAAACATTAATATCTTCACCTTCAACTGGCCACTTTTCTACGGGGGGAGGATCGCTTTTTTCGCCAATATTTTCGAAAGTCATCCCCTCTTTTTGATTGTCTAGCCTTAATTTAAACCTACATCACTTCCGGTGGTTGTAACAGCAAAGACATCAGGTATTTTTCCCGTTCTTTTCCTCCTTTGCAGTACGGGTTCGATCCTGCCTTCCTACTACCACTTTTTTTTTGTTGTTTACGGCATATCAACCGTTTTCAGGTTATTTAATGCCGAATCCAATGACTTTGAGGAAAAAATTTTTAATAGAATATATTTGTTTTTTTGAAGTCGGTTTCTATTTAGCCCATAGTTGGAACCCTAACAGGTACTACCATCCGGGTCAGAGTGGACCTGGGAGCGATGGCAATTAAAGGGCGGCTCCACATTCGCCAAAGCCCACAAGCTGGGGCCTCACCATCGGGTATAGTTTAAGGTCATCTCTAGGACCTGGAATTAGGGTAGGATTCAGGATTATAAGGATTTATGTTTGTCATGCAAAACAGACACAGGCTATAGTCTTGGAAGCAGAGTAACCAACCCTTCTAATATGTAGAAAAACATTCCAGTTATTTTAGTATCATACATAAGGAAGTATAAACCTTATATAAAAGCATTCACTTAATCAAAGAATGATAATTTAAGAGGTTCAAAAGAGTGAGGAAGCATCAGACATTTAAGAACACAAAATAAAAGTTTAGGTAAAAAATCAAAAACTTTACAATAATTAATTAGTAAGCAAGTGAGGGATAGGAAGTAAGAGGTTTGCCTTTCACGAATGTTTCGATTACACGTTACGTTCAGCATTATGGGCAGCCATGTTTTTACTTGTTTTCAGTCTGTGGTCAATAATTAAGCATCTCAGCAAATTTGGAAATTGATATCTATAATATAAAGCTGAACGTCTGTGTGTGTGTCTGGTCACGAATAGGCTCCTATATGGTTGACTATTATAGAAAACTGATCACATATAATGATAGAAAATGTATCGAGACACAGGAATGGGTATCTGGCATAATCATGATTCATTAAAATTGTTGGGTCTGCGTACGAGCCTGGTCCACAAAATATGGAAATAAATTTAAAAATGAAAAAAAAAACGTTTACAAGTGCTTTTGATATAGATGTACATAAGAATACTTTGATAAGTATGTTTTAACTTAAATAGGGATGATATAATAAAATTGTGGGGTCTGCGTTCGCACCTGGCCTCCATAGAATGGAAATAGGCACAAACTTTAATAAAAACTTTTCATATCTATCTGCATAAGTATACTTTGATAATTATGTTTCAGTTTGAATAAATATGGTATAATAGAATTATGGGGTGTACGTTCGTGCCTGACCTCCATAGAATGGAAATATGTCACAAAGTTTAACACGGTTTTTTAATATAGATCCACAGAATATTGTGATAAGTGTTTCCGTGTGAACAGGTATGGTATGATAAATTATGGGGTTTATCTATTTTATTTTTACTTTCATCATATTTTGATTTAGTTTTGATACCTCCAAATTCGAAGCTATCTTTTTACAACCCTTCCTTTTCATAACCTATCATACTTTCATAAATCAGAGTCCATTTTCTGTAGACTGTTTTTGAACCCAGTCAACAACGGGTACTTTTGCTAGTATATATATATAAGTGAAATTGTCTGTGTGTCTGTCTGTGTGTGTACATTTCCCTACCAAATTACTCTGCCAATTTTCAGTCTACAGACTCGAGATTTGACATAAGGATTATTGAGATTTGGGAAAATCTTTTTAATTGATTTTCAGACAGAAATTTTAGATGTAGGTTCCTGGGACATGGATCAAACTTTTTAATTTGATTTGAGCCCAAAACAATAATTGTTGTGGGGTCAAAGTTTTAAAAAATTTTACCTCTCAGCCAATTTTTGGTCTAAGCATTTGAAATTTTACATAAAGTGGTCAGACATAGGGCAAGCTTTTTAATCGGTTTTTGGCCGAAAATTTGGCTACCAAGGGGTCATGGTTTAAATGATTTGATCATTGCGATCTCTAGCAAACTATTCAGCCAATTTTGGGTCTAAACATTTAAAATTTTACATAAATGGTATTCAGACATGCAGCAAGCTTTTGAATCAGTTTTGGGGCAAAAATTTGGCTGCTAAAAGTTCATAGTTGAAAGAGTTGACCTTTGCAGACTCTACCAAACTCCTCTGCCAATTTTTGGTCAAAACACTTGAAATTTTAAATGTAGGTTACCTGGACATGAGTCAAACTTCTTAATATATATATATATATATATGCATATGCACATAAAGTTATGAACAGTACATAGGGCCTGAGCAAAGGTGGGCTGAACTACTAGTATATATATATTATAAAGATAGAAAGTTTAATTTAGGTATATTATGCAACAACCATATAATAACGGCCTAAACAATTCAATTTGACACAAGTAGCATGCTAGCAATGCCGTTTGCTTAGTTATAGTAAATGGGGAGTCATGGTTCATTGTCCTAGTCAAGAATCAAGGCCAGGTACAGACCATCTCAAGCGATTCCCTGATATTGTAATTCTGCACCTGACTAATTAGACAAAGAATAAGTATGAAAGTTAGGCGATAGGCAGAGCTTACCTACTCCTTTAATAATATAGGTTTGCAAATTGGAGAATTTAGTGATATCACCAGTTCTGGGAAGGTTGTTGTCGTCGTATGACCGAGGAGGCCCCCTCCCCAATGTTTCAGTGCAATGACATGGATCAAAAGCATAAGCTTACCCTCTCCCAGATGGGTGACCTGACAAAATCTACAAATCCCATCACTCTAAAAGGGATAATCATGCGCGGGGGGGGGGGGGGTCAATACCAGGTTTTTCAGCACCCTCCCATGGTTGGAAACATAATAAGTAAAGTTTTGCCCTCTTCTAAATGAATTAGCATAAAACTATTTAGAGATTACCCTCTTACTATAGATAGAAATGATATTATCAATCAAGCATGGTGAAATGACTATTCTGTTTTTAGTAATTTTGCTTTAAAATAATAACGGAAAAGAGATGGTAAAAATATGCCTGAAAAAATGTAGTAAAAATAAAATAAATACAAAGAAAGAGAAATGGTTTTATATAAAACTAGCAGGGGGTACCCGGCGTTGCCCAGGTGTTTGGAGGTGTGTGTGTTTAAAAAAAAAAAATGTTGGCCGGGTGTTTGGAGGTGTAAAAGAAAAAACATTTTTGGTCGGAAGGTAGGATTGAACCCCAAAGCCTTGACACGAAGGTGGAAACGAAATGGAAAAAAAGAGAGGAATTAAGGTTTATAAACTGGAATATACAGATGCGAGGAAGTCGCGTGATATTTGACATAGTTTTGCACTGCAAGCCAGTTACTGTTTCCCCGTGCCCCATCATTCGCTTTTCAAAGACGCGGCGAGCTGGTGGAAGTCAGACAAATTAAATAGACAGGCGACCCCCATTGTTAAGTCGTAGATATTATCATTTAGACGTCATATAAAAAGTTTTAAGAAGGAGCGAGCCAAACGAGCAGGCCTTGGAAAAAGCCTTTTGGAGACATACACAAAAAGCGAACATACATACATACATACACACACACACACACATTTTCGCTTTTATATATATATAGACTAATATTTGTTTATATTACATCCTGATCTTTAAGACTCTCATCTAGTTGCACTAGCCGTCTATGTTTGCATGACGCTCTTCTGATGCCAACCTATTTAGAAAGGCATTAGAGAGGGGGAAGGCGAGTCTCACTTAGGGACTAGGTGTTCTTTGGGTCACTGAGTAACAAGTATTTTCTTTCCTTTTTTCTTGAGGGGCATAGTCAATTTCCGTTCATATTTCTACATAGTTTTTCAAAGAAGATGAATACTGAATTCCAAAGATTAATTTTTGGTATTAATAATTCAAACACAATTTCAGATTTTTGGCCCCGCAGCTCACATATATCTGGCATAACCTACAGATCCAATTTTCACAAACTGTACACATTAAATTAGGCTGTCTTTTGGCAATAACGTGTCAAATCTTGTCTATCAGCATAGATATGGGATTTTACATATCACCAAAGAAAATAATCTAATGGGGTTAACTTGCATGACTGAAGTGGACAGATGACCAGTCAATAATTTTGTGAAATTATTCATTCATTAAATCTTTCTCTCAGTAAATTGATTGTATTGTGCACTATACGGCATGCGGCTCCATCTTGCTGAAACCAAGCCGAACTCAAAATAACTGATAGTTGCCAAATCTACAATTAAAGAAAATAGAGTTGTCAATTTAAAGTTTGCCATTTCAAAAAAAAAAAAGAAAAGAAAAAGCGCCCTGTATATCTATCCGAGATGAAGCACAAAGGGAAGTGCAATTCATAAAAAAACTCCAAATATGAAAACAGATTTTTCTCAGAGTCCCCCCCCCAAAAAAAAAGAAAGAAAGAAAGAAAAGAAAGAAAGGAAAAGGAGTTCAATGTCTTCTGGTACTTGGCCAGTAGACAATTGACATTTCAAATTAAATAGTTAAGAAATGTCTGGAAAACAAAGTTGTTTGTCTCTACAGGAACACCACTTCGATTGTTGAAAGACAAACAAGTGAAGCATGCATGGCCTCCCTTGAGTGCACAGTGAACAAGATATAAAAAAATGACTACGTTCAGCCTTAGTTCCCCCCCCCCGTTCCCATTTAGCCCCTAAAGTCCTCAGGAGACGTCAAATACGGGTGAAAATGATAGTATGCTATCAGAGTAGTTGTTACGACGGAGGGTATTCTTACCCTGACCATTTCTTGTTGGTATGTAATGGTATCGCTACTTATTGTCTCTGCTTGATGTTGTAAGCAGCGTGCGATTCCATGTTTGATACTGTATGGGTGATGGGAGTTGAAGTTAAGGTATTGTTCGGTGAAGGTAGGCTTGCGATATACGGATGTCTTAAACCCATGCTCTGTGCGTGATATGAGTATATCAAGGAAGGCAAGCTGATCTGAGTTTTATAATTATATAAATAGATAGATAGGTATCCACCAGACATGGTAATAGTATAAGAGAGGAGAATGAAACCCAAAAAACACCAACGGTCTGCCTACCATACATACGAGGTATCTCCGAAAAGATTCAGAGAATATGTGCCCCCTACAACATCAGGACGGTATTCAAGAGCGAGTCAACACTCAGACGACACCTGGTACGAGTGAAGCCCCGCATGGAGGAGAACATGACAAAAAACTGCATATACTCCATCCCATGCAGTTGCAGAAAGGTTTACAAGGGTGAAACGTAAAAAGTAACGTAAAGTAAGGGTGGAAGAACACCGAAAAGCGATAACTAAAGGGGAGACGGAAAAATCGGGTATAGCCAACCATGTCTGGATGCAGAGGGGGGACCATCGCCCCCTATGGAATGAAGTAAAAATAATAAACAGAGAGACCCACTGGAAAGTGAGAAAACTTAAAGAAACAGCTCACATGCTCGGACATAACAACCCACTGAGCAAACCAAGCATAGAGCTGAATGCAATTTGGACACCTCTGATAGAGAGAGAAAACCTTGAATAACAACATAGGTTTAACATTAACAAAAACCAACTAAGAATTGTCCTTGTGACATATGGCCGAGTGGTCCTAGACGTCGTATAAAAGTCAATACTCTATTCAGCTGCTGCTATGTGGATAGTGACTTAACAATGTTTTGACATGATTCATATATATATATATATATATATATATATAATTAGTTTTTTTTGGAAAAAGAATTCCAGCAGAGTGCTCAATTAAAAGGAAAATCCAAATTTTAAGAGCGTACTTATATTCTTCAAACGAAATATTGGCTGAAGAGAGCTTGATAGGGATACCTTAAACGGGCCTTGTTATCGGGCTTGAAACCGACGGTACCAATGATCTGTCTCAACTAACAACTTTCTGTACACAATATATATATATATATATATATATATATATATATATATATATATATATATATATTCGTATACTTACATATACGGCACAATCACATTGATACACCGCCTGGCCAGTACCAGATGGGTGACCATTTGGAAAAGTTAAGTGCTGTGTGTACCGTGCCAAGTTGTAGAAATTTCCAGATTGGTTTCTGAAGGCGCATTAATTCACTGGGAGAGAAGATCTAATGGAGAGTCTTTGTTAAGACATACGTCTAAGAGAAGGAAACCCTGATGTAAAAACCTGCGGTCTACTGTGTACTCTGTTCTGTGGCAACATTTGCACCAACAAAGATTAGTAGTAATACCAAAAGGTGGTTGGTTCTACACAAAGCCTTCACCACTATAAACAAATCATCTGTGTGGATTTTCGAGAAACTTAGTTGTTTTGGTGGAATCTCATATGTCAAAATCAACGGGAGAGTCCATTTTTTTTATATTTAGGCAGCATTCTTTCATTTAACTAGGTCTGGTTGAATATCAGCGCTAAGCTCTGCATATTCTTTGTTTTTTTTGTCCATTTTTAGTATATGGCAAGCTAACTTTCCCCTGTTTTCTGTAAGAGAGTAGAGTAGAGAAATTCGCCAAACATAGTAACGTTTTCAACCCACATGGATCGTCTTCAGATATTGTGAAATAGTGAATGTTTATTACCGAAATGCAAAGCTTAGCGCTGATATTCAACCATATATAAAAGAAATGCATGTAGAACAGACAAATACATGAACTAGATAAGCTGATAATTTTTAGAAACCGGAAGTCACAAAGCGGATAGACGGTTTAAACGCTCAAGCAAGCAAGCTGATCCGAGTTTTATAATTATATAAATAGATAGACAGATAGGTAGATAGATAAGAAGAAATAGATAGATAGATAGATAGATAGATAGATAGATAGATTGTATATTTATATTCAAATCAGTTTTATTTAACTCAACGGAGTTAAATATGTATTTATTTGTAAGAAAAACACACTAAAAAGGTTAAAACAACAACAAAAAAAATACTGTTGACCTGGTGTATACCTTGAATAGCAGTGGCTTTTAATATCGGACTTAAGATGGGGCAGCCATAAAATAGGTAAGCGGACAAATTTTTGGAAACCGAAAGACACAAAGCGGGCGGACGGTTTAAACGCACAAGCAAGAATATGTACAGACAGGAATGACAACATGTGGATGCAGATAGACAGAGGTACAGAAACGGATGTAGACAGATGAAGTAGGGAGATGGATATGGACAAAAGGGGTGCAATGACAGATGTGAATAGACTGATATAAGGAAATGGATGAAAACAGCAAGGGGGTATGGAGATGAGTGCAGGCGTATGTGAGTAGATTGTCTGTAGGTATAAAAATGTTAATATTTTTGAGCCTTGTTTATGTGAGTAGATTGTCTGTAGGTATAAAAATGTTAATATTTTTGAGCCTTGTTTATGTGAGTAGATTGTCTGTAGGTATAAAAATGTTAATATTTTTTAGCCTTGTTTATGTGAGTAGATTGTCTGTAGGTATAAAAATGTTAATATTTTTTAGCCTTGTTTATGTGAGTAGATTGTCTGTAGGTATAAAAATGTTAATATTTTTTAGCCTTGTTTATGTGAGTAGATTGTCTGTAGGTATAAAAATGTTAATATTTTTGAGCCTTGTTTATGTGAGTAGATTGTCTGTAGGTATAAAAATGTTAATATTTTTGAGCCTTGTTTATGTGAGTAGATTGTCTGTAGGTATAAAAATGTTAATATTTTTGAGCCTTGTTTATGTGAGTAGATTGTCTGTAGGTATAAAAATGTTAATATTTTTGAGCCTTGTTTATGTGAGTAGATTGTCTGTAGGTATAAAAATGTTAATATTTTTGAGCCTTGTTTATGTGAGTAGATTGTAGGTATAAAAATGTTAATATTTTTGAGCCTTGTTTATGTGAGTAGATTGTCTGTAGGTATAAAAATGTTAATATTTTTGAGCCTTGTTTATGTGAGTAGATTGTCTGTAGGTATAAAAATGTTAATATTTTTGAGCCTTGTTTATGTGAGTAGATTGTCTGTAGGTATAAAAATGTTAATATTTTTGAGCCTTGTTTATGTGAGTAGATTGTCTGTAGGTATAAAAATGTTAATATTTTTTAGCCTTGTTTATGTGAGTAGATTGTCTGTAGGTATAAAAATGTTAATATTTTTGAGCCTTGTTTATGTGAGTAGATTGTAGGTATAAAAATGTTAATATTTTTGAGCCTTGTTTATGTGAGTAGATTGTCTGTAGGTATAAAAATGTTAATATTTTTGAGCCTTGTTTATGTGAGTAGATTGTCTGTAGGTATAAAAATGTTAATATTTTTGAGCCTTGTTTATGTGAGTAGATTGTCTGTAGGTATAAAAATGTTAATATTTTTTAGCCTTGTTTATGTGAGTAGATTGTCTGTAGGTATAAAAATGTTAATATTTTTTAGCCTTGTTTATGTGAGTAGATTGTAGGTATAAAAATGTTAATATTTTTGAGCCTTGTTTATGTGAGTAGATTGTCTGTAGGTATAAAAATGTTAATATTTTTGAGCCTTGTTTATGTGAGTAGATTGTCTGTAGGTATAAAAATGTTAATATTTTTTAGCCTTGTTTATGTGAGTAGATTGTCTGTAGGTATAAAAATGTTAATATTTTTGAGCCTTGTTTATGTGAGTAGATTGTAGGTATAAAAATGTTAATATTTTTGAGCCTTGTTTATGTGAGTAGATTGTCTGTAGGTATAAAAATGTTAATATTTTTGAGCCTTGTTTATGTGAGTAGATTGTCTGTAGGTATAAAAATGTTAATATTTTTGAGCCTTGTTTATGTGAGTAGATTGTCTGTAGGTATAAAAATGTTAATATTTTTTAGCCTTGTTTATGTGAGTAGATTGTCTGTAGGTATAAAAATGTTAATATTTTTGAGCCTTGTTTATGTGAGTAGATTGTAGGTATAAAAATGTTAATATTTTTGAGCCTTGTTTATGTGAGTAGATTGTCTGTAGGTATAAAAATGTTAATATTTTTTAGCCTTGTTTATGTGAGTAGATTGTCTGTAGGTATAAAAATGTTAATATTTTTTAGCCTTGTTTATGTGAGTAGATTGTCTGTAGGTATAAAAATGTTAATATTTTTGAGCCTTGTTTATGTGAGTAGATTGTCTGTAGGTATAAAAATGTTAATATTTTTTAGCCTTGTTTATGTGAGTAGATTGTCTGTAGGTATAAAAATGTTAATATTTTTTAGCCTTGTTTATGTGAGTAGATTGTCTGTAGGTATAAAAATGTTAATATTTTTTAGCCTTGTTTATGTGAGTAGATTGTCTGTAGGTATAAAAATGTTAATATTTTTGAGCCTTGTTTATGTGAGTAGATTGTAGGTATAAAAATGTTA